>NC_092772.1:25100025-25400025 GCF_047496795.1 Chiloscyllium punctatum
AGTAGGATGGTGGCAAGTTAGAAAGTTGCAACTTGGATAAGGTGACCGTGGAGAGATGAGGAAACTGGTGAAGACCACGTTGATGCCCTGGGGTTGAGGGTCCCGAGGTGGAAGATCTGGCGTCTGGTGGTGAGGGAATGGCGGTGGAGGAGACCCAGGAACTGCATGTCCTTGAGAGAGTCGGGGGACGTGGTAATTAATGTTTTTGGTCATGGGGCGTTGGAGTTGAATGTTGCGGGTTCCCTGGAAATGTTCTCTGAAGCGCTCTCCGAGAATGTGTCTGTTGGCCCCAATGTAGAGGAGACCACATCCCAAGCAACAGATGCAATAAACGACATGTGTGGAAGTGCACACGGACATTTGATGGATGTGGAAGGCTCATTGGAGCCTTGGAAGGATGTGAGAGGGAAGATGTGGGTGCAGGTTTTGCAATTCCTGTGGTGGCAGGGTAAGGTGCCGTGAGGGGAGGGTGGGTTTTTGGAGGGCGTCGAGTTGACTAGGTAGTCGTGGAGGAAAGAGTCTTTTTGAAAAGTGGATAGGGGTGGGGAGGGAAATATAAATTTCCCTGTCACTGCAGGAATTCCAAAACCTGCACCCACATCTACCTCCTCACCTCTATCCAAGGCTCCAATGGAGGCTTCCACGTCCATCAAAGTTTCTCCTGCACTTCCACACATGCCAGTTCTTGTATACGTTCCGCCCGATGCGGTCTCCTCTAAGTTAGAGAGAAGAGATGTGTTCTCACACAACACTTCAGAGAATATCTCCAGAATACCCGCAAGAATCAACCCCAGTGCCCCTTGGCTAAACATTTCAACTCCTCCTCGAACTCTCCCGAGGACATGCAGGTCCTGGGCCTCCTGTATTGCCACTGCCTCACAACCTGGAGGAAGAAAGCCTCATCATCTGCCTCGGGACCCTTCAATCCCATGGCATCAATTTGGACTTCACCCGTTGCCTCATTTCCCCTCCCCCTACCTTACCCCAGTTCTCACCTTCCAGCTCAACACCGTCTGCCTGACCTGTCCCACCTGTGCATTTTCATTCCCACCTATCCACCCCACCTACTTCTCTGACATATCATGTTCACCCCACACCCGCATCCACTTACAGCACTCTCAGCTACCTTCTCCCCAGCCCCACACCCTTCTCATTTCTCTCTCCCTCCAATGTGCTCCCAGTCTCATTCCTGAAACCTTTGCCTGAAATGTCCATTTTTCCTGCTCCTCAGATGCTGCCGGACCTGCTGTGCTTCTCCAACACCACTCTAATCTTGACGGGAGTCAGTTGATTGAGAGGATTTTCAGATATTTTCTATTGTTGACCACAGGTTGTGGATGATATCAGAACTTTAGCAACCACCAGTTTAGGGAACAGCTAAAGGACTGAGCACAAGTCTGGTCATGGCATAAATCAACATTTTTCTTAAAATTGTAAGACAAAAGATGGAAGGCTGAAGTATGCAACTTTGCCCATCAAGACCGTTTTAGCAATGATTTTCTCACTGATTCCTTTCCACCTCAGGGTGCTATGGGCCTTGGAGGGTAAGTTGAAAATGGTGGCGTTTCGTTGCATCTTCCAACCTTGTCCTTATCGTTAGTACAGCTGTTGAGCTTTGAAGGTTGTCAAAAATGCCCGAATGACTTACTCCAGTGCATCTTATAGTTGGTGCACACTGCTGCAATTGCGCCTTAGCGGTGAAGGGAATGAATATTGCAGGTGTTGAAGAGGGTACACACAAGTGACTGCATTGTCGTAGACGGTGTCCAGTTCCTTAATTGTTATTGAAGTTACACCCATCTAGGCAAATGGAGAGAGTTATATTAACGTCTCATTTGTGCCTTGCAAAAGATGTAGGATTCACAGAACAATGAGTTGAGTTTATAATCAAAAAATGCCTCAAGAACATGTTGTTGTCAAAGTGTTTATGTCGCCAGTTTCTATAAGTTTTTTCCCCCCGAAATAATAGCTCTGTGGATGACTGCACGGGGTAATTTGTTTACAGTAAAGTTATTGAATGTCAATGAAATATGATTAGATTCTCATTTGTCGGAGTGTTCATTACTCTATCTCGTCCTTGTGTGGAAAATCTGATTCCAGTCGCTGCCTGATTTCAAGTTCCAATTCCCCTCTGTGCTTGAAATTCCAACCGTTTCTTTGCATAAATGTCTCCGCCTGCCGTAAAAATATGTAAGGACGCTGCAGGGACAGCAGAGATTAATGAGCATGTTGTCAACACTGGAGAAAATGGAGCTTCGTGGAATGAAAGGCTGGGATTATTCTCTTTGAAACAAAGAAGACGGAGGGGAGCTCTATAATCACATAATAACATTTATAAATGTTCATTGACAGGGTAGTTATGGGCTGGTGGTTCACCCTCTGGTCGGAGGAAAGCAGAATGAGATATTGCCTGGTTAGTTCAGAAATTAGATTAGTGTGGAAACAGGCCCTTCAGCCCAACAAGTCTGCACCGACCCACCTGCAGGCAATTTAGTATGGCCAATTCATCTAAACTGCACATTTGTGGACTGTGGGAGGGAATCGGAGCAAACCCTCGCAGACACAGGGAGAACATGCAAACTCCACACAGCTAGTCACTTGAAGCAGGAATTGAACGCGGGTCTCTGGCGCTGTAAGGCAGCAGCGCTAACCACTTTGCCACCGGGCCGCACACGACTATGCGGCATTTTCTTTGCTCAGGGGCCAGTAAATCGATGGAACTCCTTGCCGAAATTGTTGTTGAAGCTGAATTGTTGTGTATTTTCAAACTGTGCCACACAGATATTTAACCAGAAAGATGATAAAGCTTTGTCGAGGCAATGCTGGAGAATGGAGTTGAGGATTATCAGATCAGCCATGAGTTCGTTGAATGGTGGAGCAGACTCGATGCGCTGAATGTCCGTCTTCCAATCCAACATCATTTGGTCTAACGCCTTATTTAATTGATACCTTTAGAATTCTGAGGGGAGGGGATGAAGTGATAGAAAAGGTTTCTCAATCTGATCAGATAGATCAGGAAGTATGCTCATAAATTCATGACCAGGAAATGTGTTGGGGCCTGGATACAACAAATGGCACTGGGCACACCGCAGATGGGTATGTGCAGATGTTGTGATTGCTAAAGAAAATTGGTGGATCTAATATTGTTGCCAACTTGGTGATCACGCTGTATGATGGATCGCGGTATGATTCACACAGCAAAAGGTTGTAAAAGACTGAAAGATTCATTTCATTGGAAAAGTTTTCTGCGGTTCCAATTCAATTGACTGTTTAAATTACTGATCAGAACTTTGTGTGGAGTATTACATTAAAATTCACAATCCCACTGGATAAACTATTGCACTCGATCTTTCCTTATTTGTTCCCCTTTCATTCGACATAAATTCATAGAATGTCAAGATGGAATGAAAGGAGAAAAGAAACGTTTGCACTCCATTTCATTATCCCAATGTAACTTACAACAGAATCAAATTGCTTTACTTCGACTTTGATGAGGTACCGATTTCTCACAAATCTCCGGTACAATGAAGGGCAAGAGCAAGATCGTCCACGTTCAATGTTGCATTCAATTTTGCTCCGAATTTATTTCAGCTGAACGAAAATACTGATGAGAAAAACAGAAGGTTGGACTACAAAACAAGATGGCAGTTTTGATGCTCAGTTACATTGGCAGATTTCAATGGGTATCAAATGAACCCAAAATCATGGCGATCCTCCTCCCATCTTTAAGGCATGGGATTAAAGCAGGAAATCGATCTCCAAGAGACGGGTCACTTCCTATTCATTATGGAATAGCTTTCCTTGACAATATACCAAATCTGCTCAGTTCCATTTATTATGCTTCATGTGGAATATTAATAGAAATCTTTTAAAAAACACTGAGTTTTTTGCTGAATCTTACTCATATGCAGACGTTTCCGATATTTCTTTGCATCTGAAGTCGTCCAAATTAGATATTGTTTCCTCGCACCTTCTACCCCCTACACCCTCCTTTACACTTTTACCTGGCCACACGCTGTCTCTCTCCTGTTGAAACTCACTGCTTGTGTGTCTCTCAATGTGCCTTTCCAAATATTTTGGAAACAGATTGTCTGAGTGACAGAAATTCTGCCCCCATTATTTCTTTGTCCTACATCGATGGTTTTGAAATCTTGACTTTCAGAAATTTATGAACTTGAAAAAGTGAATTTGCCACATATTTACTCTCTCCAAACCTCAAATACTCTGGAAAACTTCCATTCGGTTTTCCTTGGTTTAGTTTCAAATTTTCCAAAACACAAATAAATAAAACTCCATCCCCACTAAATGCCGTCAGCATCGTCTCCAATGTCTTAGCAGCACAGTAAACGCTGGAAGTGTCCTCTCTAATAGAATCACCGATTCCCTACATTGCAGAAAGTACAGTTGAGTCAATCGGGTCTGTCGGGAGACTATGAACAGCATCTCAACCAGACCTAGCTCCCGTCTCTATCCCCGCAGACCTCTGGCTTGTGATTTCAAATAAACCTGGTGGAATAAAACCTGGCAACTTGTGACTGCTGAACTTATCACTGCGTTACACATGGCTAATTCACTGAACTTACTGAGTTCACTCCCTGGACAGATGAGCGCCATTTAACATGACCAATCCACCTAACCTACAGACTTCAGAGCAGTGCGAACCACTGATCAAATGTAACATCACATTGAACACTATCTGGATCATGTGTAATGGCTTTACACACTGGCAACTCCGCCTAGTGAAAGCAAGCTGCGCCCATCAACCCGAATTCAATACATCCAAACGCGGTTCTACGCTGTACAACCTCAGTAGTTCTGCTGGAAATGTTTCTGCACTCAGATCTGAATGGGTTCATTCTGTTTTCTTCCTCAGATTCCTGCTTTAAATGAAACACATCAGTCAGGAACAACTCTATATAATGGTTTTGATTGCAACACAAACACAATGTGCAGTTTGCTGAAGTTACGTGTTTGCACTTTCACTGACACTCTGTCTCCCCAGGAGCTGCAGTACTTCCCCAAATGATTCAGACAGCACTGTCCTTCCTGAGACATGTCCCATCGAGAATGCAAGGCCAGCCATGAATAACCTTCACTGGGGAACAGAGCGACAGGTTTAAAACCTTTACGATGCCCCCAGCGGATTATTGAGCCCTGTGACAGGTGGGGACACTAACCACAATACTGTGGAGGACAACAACGTCGAAGGAGGCCCTTCAGCCTGTTGTGGCCGCACTTGTCAAACACAACTGCTTAACGACCTGAATCAAGTTTTCCATCGTTGAGCCCATGATCTTACATGTTTTGGCATCGCAAATCAACATCTCAAGTTTTTTATTAAGGTTAGAATGATTTCCGCCTCTCTGACCCTTTCCGCAAATCTACTCAAACCTTTCTGCCTTTTCCCGAAATCTCTTGGCCCCAGTGTTCGATCTCTCCATCAATAAGAAACGCTTCTTTCAGTCTATCCTATCCATATCCCTCAGTATTTAGTACATCTCAGTCATGTCTTCTCCAATCTCCTCTGCTCGGAGACAAACAGCCCCAGTCTGTCCAATCTCTCCTTACAACTGAAACTCTTCAGCCCAGACAATATCCCAGTGAATCTCTACTGCAACGTTCCCAGTGCGATCACATCCATGCAGTACTCTGAATTGCAGAACTGCACACAGTAATCTAGCTGGGGCCTAATGAACTTTTTTTTTTCTATTCTGTTACAGTATGAGGGCGTCGCTGGCTCGGCAGTATTGATTGCTATACCAAATTGCACAGCGGGTAGTTGAGACTCAACCGTATTGTCGTGATTCTGGAGTCACATGGAGTCCCGAGCAGGTAAGAATGGCTGTTACATTCCTTAAATGACGTCAGATAGTTTTTTTTTCATCAATTGAACATGGATATATAGGAGTTATTAGATTCTTAATTCCAGATATTTATTGAATCCCAATTCTACCACCTAGCATGGTCGGAGTGAAACCCAGGTACCTGGTGTCTGAATTAACAGTTCAGTGTTCAGTGGTAATAGCGCTCGGCCATTGCAGAAAAGCAGTGAAACTGATCTTATCCAATGAAGTCGCTTTTCCCCGATACTGTTCTGTGCCATTTTCCTGAGCTTGCCCCCCCCCCAACCCCCCCAACCCCAATAATATCTGGTCCGTATCAGTAAAAGCTGCTACATGAGTATTGATCTCACAACAGTGGTAACCAAATGGATCAAATGGTCTGCAGGTCCCGATGGTGGGGTTGGGGCATGTTCACCCAGCAACAGTGACCCCAGCCACACAGACTGATCGGTATCAATGGGAGAGTCTGTATTAGATTCTGCAATGCCTCAATGAAATAGGAAATGACTCCGCAAACACATGAGGAAAGAGCAGCGCTCTGAAAGCTAGTGCTTCAATTAAACCTGTAAGACCATAAACTGGTGTTGGGTCATTTTTAACTTTGTACTCCATAGTCCAACACCGACATCTCCAAATTAATGAAATGGGGGTATGGGATGGAAAGTTCGGTTAGTGATCGTAGGAGGGAAGAAATCTCTGAGAACGGGTGGATTTGAATTCTGACATATGAAACACAGAGATGTGAGCGAGCAGAACCTGGAGGAAAAAAATCACCTTGGAGAAAATCAAAACTTTGAAACAACTGATTCCTTTGTGTTTCACAAAAGACAGGGACATACAGAGCTATGATTGCCGTGACTCGGATTCGAACCGAGGTTTCTGCGGCCACAACGCAGAGTACTAACCACTATACGATCACAGCACACCACAGACGAACACATCAAGTGCATGCTCTAAGTACAGTATTATAAGGAATGTTAGGCAGAGCACCAAATGCATACTATCAGTGCTTAGCGAACAGTAGCAAATATGTGGGAACTCAGAATGGTCTGACTGTTTAACATCGGTTCCCCAGTGGCTGTGTTAATTCCATCATTAATGTGTTGAGGGCTGAGATAAATATATTTCTCCAAAACAACAAGGACTCCGGGGACAGTGCAGCTTTTGTTACCTGCACATCCACCAATATCATTTATTGTATCTGTTGCTCCCGGTGCAGTCTCCTGTACATTTGGGGACTGGGCGCCTCCTAGCAGAGCGCTTTAGGGAACATCTCTGGGACACCCGCACCAATGAACCACACAGCCCTGTGGCCCAACATTTCACATCTCCCTCCCACTCTGCCGAAGACATGGAGGCCCTGGGCCTCCTTCACCGCCGCTCCCTCACCAACAGAAACCTGGAGGAAGAATGCCTCATCTTCCGCCTCGGAACACTTCAACCCAGGTTATCAATGTGGACTTCAACAGTTTCCTCATTTCCCCTTCCTCCACCTCACCATAGTTCCAAACTTCCAGCTCAGCACTGTCCCCATGACTTCTCCTGTGTTGTCCTACCTGCCTATCAACTATTCCACCAATCCATTCCACCCTCCCACCAGACCTATCACCTTCATCCCCTCCCACATTTACCGATTGTACTCTATGCTACTTTCTCCCCACCCCCAACCTCCTCTCACTTATCTCTCCACCCTTCAGGCTCTCTGCCTGTATTCCTGATGAAGAGCTTTTGCCCGAAAAGTCGATTTTACTGTTCCTCGGATGCTGCCTGATCTGCTGTGCTCTTCCAGCACCACTAATCCAGAATCTGGTTTCCACCATCTGCAGTCATTGTTTATACCAAGCTTTTGTTGAAAGGCATATTTCAATAGCAATGCAGTTTAACATCGGTTACTTCTCGAGTTTCCCCACACAAGGCAGTAACCACTGCTGCCACATAGTCCCAGATCCCAGCCCCAAAATCAGAGGAACTGAGTGGCGCAGTCGCGAAGATGCAACTTGAAATCGAGATGGGAATGAGGTCGCACAGATACTCGATGGTTCAAGTGAATCAACCGGAGAATGCACAGTTTCTATGATGGTTTATAGGCGCAAGCAATTCCGAGGTTGGGAGTGCTTCTGGTCAAAGGCGGGGCAGAAGGGAAAATCTGTTCCCGTTTATAATAACAGCAATCTACACTGCATCTTGCTGAGACAGCTGAGTGCTGCAACTGGAGCGGGGGCAGCTGGTTTGAAGTTTAATTTTGCTTCACTATCACCCACTTCCCTGGAATGAATTGCTTTCACCATTTTTATTTCCAATTGTTTGGTATCTCCCTGTAGTCTGCAGCTTTCTTCCTCATGGTTAATTGCATGACGAACTGTTGTATGATCTGCACACTGCTAAATCACGGCCACTACAAGTAAATAGGAATCATTGATCTATATGAGAAAACAGTGGAACTCACAGCTGGCATGCTTCATAGGTTTTCAGGCGACACCAGAATTGTAGACAGTGATGAAGATTATCTAAGTTTCAAAAGGATCTTAATCCAATGAGTCGTTGCACTGAAAAATGTAACATGGAGTTCAATCTGGATAAATGGAAGGTATTGCATTTTGGTACAACATAAAGAGTATGGCTTAAAGTCATGATCTCTGTTCCTGAGGTCAGGCTTGTATTTCAAGTTTTATTTGTCGAACGTAAACATCACCGTTTCCGTGAACCAACCCCCAAGGATGACTAGTTTAAAATATCATCCAACACCAACTTCTCCTGGTTGAAGTCTTGACTGTGTGGAAGAAACTGATACTGAGCTGATGCGAGCAAATGTTGCTGCCACCGCCAGTGTCGGAAACACAGATCCAAACAGCAAAATCATCTTTTAAACCCACTATTGCAAAGTTAAGGGCTCAACACGCACCACTTGTGCCACTCAGCTGTCTTAGAAAGATGCACCGGAAATCGCTATGATCGTATAAACGGGGACAACCATTCCTTTGAGCAGGAGCACATTCAACCGAGGAATTTCTTGAGCCTCTGTACCATCACACGCTCACCTAATGCATCACTGGTAACTCTGCGCACTGATTCCCATCCCTATTTCCGGTTGGATCTGGGCGGCTGTGCCGATGTTAAGCTAAAATGCTATTGAAGCATGCATTTCAACAATATACTGTCCTGTCCCCCGAGTCTTTGACGTTTTGTCGAAATCGATCAATCCCATCTTTCAACGTTCTTATTCAAGTGATCTCTACAGCCTCTGAGGACATCGAACTGAAAGATTCAGCACATTCTCAGGTCCCACATGTCTGTCACTGTTTGCAGAGTACGGATATTGTACATTTGCTGTTCTTCCGAACATTTCCTCTGCTAGTATACTTATTGCTGCTTGCAAGCATCCTGTTCTGTGGTTACTGTGATCGTGGTTGTCGGTATTTTGCATTGTGACCACAGCAACCTCGATTTGAAACCAAATCACGGCACTAAGTGTTCTCTCCGTTGTCCTTTTTCTGACACAAGCTCAGAAATTAATTATTTTACCTTCAAATTCCGCTCTCTTACATCTCTGCGTGTCATATATCAGGATTGAAACACTCCCGTTGTCGGAGGTTTCTCTCCTTCCCACGATCATTAAACCTCCTTTCCGTCCCTCCCCCCATTTCTCTGAGGCAATGCCCAATCTATCACTCTCTTTCACATTCATACTGTTCTGTCTGTGCTGCTGCTGCGGTTACTGTTGTTGGGTGAACGTGCCCCAATCCCACCAACGGGGCCTTCAAACAAATCGATCCATTTGGATACCGCGGTTGTGAAATCAATCCCCAAGCAGCAGCTTTTACTGACATAGGCCAGAGACAATTGGAGCGTCAGGCTCATGGAAAATACCCAGGGCAGTTTTGGTGAAAAGACATTTTATTGGAAAAGATCAGTTTTTTTGGTTTTCTGTGTTGGTCTTGTGGTAATTTCATAGGACTAATAATCCAGAGACCCAGGTAATAGTCTGGGTACTCGGGCTTGAATCCCACCATGCCAGATTGTAAAATTTGGATTCAGCAAATATCTGCAATCAAGAATCGACTGATTACTATAGATCCATTGACAATTGTTGAATAAAAAAACCATTTGGTTCACTGATGTCATTTCAGGAAGGAATCTGCTGTCCTTACTTGGTCTGGCCTGCATGTGACTTCAGACTCAGAACAATATGGTTGAGTCTCAATTTCCCTCTGAGCAATTCAGAATGGGTAATAAATTCGGCATAGCCAGAATCGCCCTCATACAAATCCAGAAATTTTAAAACAAATGCTCATTAGACTCAAGCAAGAGTGTTGATTGCAGTTTTGCAAGTCGCAGGGATGTGATCACACTCAGAAAATCGTAGGAGATATTTACCGGGATATTGTTTGGGATGAAGAGTTTCAGTTGTGAAGAAAGACAGGACAGAGTGGAGTGTTTGTCGCAGTGTAAAGGAGATGTAGAGGAGACATGATTGGGTTAGGTATGGACAGGGTTGACTGAACGAGTTTCCCATTAATGGAGGATTAGCAGGGGTCAGAGATTTAAGAAGAAAGTCAGAATGGTTTGAGAAGATGTGCAAAAGTGCTTTATAAGCCAGTGAGTGGTTGGAATTTGGAATACACTGTCTGCATTGTTCAGAATGGCAGAAACCCTTAGAACCTGAATAAACATTCAGATGTGAACTTGTGATGCCATGACATATAAGGCTGTGGGATAAATATTGTGAAATGGGATTCAGTTCATTAGGCAGTTGTTTTTGACAACTGTCATCACAATTGGTTGAAGGGCCTCCTTTGAGTCTCTTGGTCTCGGTAGTATAGTGGTTCGTGTCCCCGTCTGTCACAGGGCTCAATTCTCCACTGGGTCAGTGTAAATATTTTAAACCTGTCGCTCCATTCCCAATTGCGGGTATTGATACCTGTCCTTCCATTCTCGATGGGGCATGTCACAGGAAGGACAGTGCTGCCTGAATCAGTGGGGGAAAGGGCTGCAGCTCTCAGGGAGGCAGAGTGTCAGTGAAAATGCAAACATGTGACTTCGGCAAAATGCACCTTGTTACAGAGTTGGAAAGGAAAAAACATTTGGCAGACTTGTTCCGGATTGAAGTGTTGAAATTGGGTTGATTTGCTTTGATGTGGCTGAGTTACCAGTGTATAAAAGCATTAAAAATGATTCAGGTTTTGCTCACTATAATGGAACATTGGCTCAGTAATTCGCACTGCTGTTCGGTCTGAGGGCTATGTTGATTGGTCAAGTTAAATTGCCCTGTCGTATCCAGGAAATGATTTCAGTAAATTAAGTGAATTGAGTAAAGCGGGAACACGGTCGGAAGTCGCAGGACACCAGGTTATAGTCCCACAGGTTTATTTGACATCATAATGGGGAGGGTTGCCCCTTCTTCTGGTGAAATATACGGGAATAGGGAGGAGAACTAGGTCTTGGTGAGATGCTTTTCAGAGAGTCGACACCGGCTCGATTGACTGAAATGCCTTTCTGCACTGTAGGATTCTGTGATTCTATCGGACAGGGTAATGACGGTGTTTACTGGGGGTAAAGCCACTAGAGTCGATGCTGACGGGGTTTACTGAGGATGAGATTTTATTCACTTGTTGTCTTCGAAAATTTAGAACAGTTATCCCTGAACCAAGAAAGACCTAATTGGGGGTTTCCATGTTATGAAAAGTTTGGACAGAGTAAATAGGTGGAAAATTCCCTATTTCAAGTGAGTAAACATCTAGACGTCAGACATTCAAACCCTTTGATAAAACCTTTGAAGGACAAAGAAAAGATGAGAGCAGAATCGCTGTCACTCCGAGAATCTGTTTTCCAAAATATTTGGAAAGGCACATTTGTTGACATACAAGGAATACATTTCACAAGAGGGCGACAGCGTGTGTCTCGGTAAAGGTGTAGGGGTGGGGCGTAGTCGGTCAGAAGTTTCGGGGAAACAATGTCTAAGTGGGTTGACTTTAAATGTAAAGAAATTTTGTGAACGTGTGCAGCTGAATAAGATTCGTTTCCAAAAACTCTGGATTTTCAAAGATTTGGCATAATATTCTGCCTGAAGCATTGTAAATGGAACTGAGTGGATTTTTCTTATTGTGAAGGAATGATATTACATAATGAATAAGAAGTGACAAGTTGAGATCGACGTCCTGCTTTAATCACTTGCGTTAAAGCTGTGAGGACAAACACCGTGATGTTTGGTCCATTTTATTCTCGGTGAATACTGCCAAAGCAACGAGCAACAAAACTGGTGGGTTTTATTTTGCATTTTAACACTCTGATTTTCTAAGCAGTATTTTCCTTAAGCTGAAATAAAGTCGGAGCAAGTTTGAATACAACATCAATCGTTCCAATGAGATAAATCTAATTCCCTTCCGATTATTACAATGAACATTGTGAGGTTGCAGCAAAGTTAAAATGAAACGAACAAAACAGCGTTTCTTGCAGTTTAATCCAATTTCAGGTTCAGCCATATCAGAAAGGCCATTGAGCAACAACATCGCCTTTATTTCCCTCTCCATGGCTCCTTCTTCACGTGAGAGAGAAAGTGACTGAAGAAATTATGCGTCAAATGTAGGTGTGAATATGACGGAAACTTCTTGTTCTCTGATTCATCCTGACACAGTTCTGATCAGAATGTATCAATGACAGGTATTCATTGTGACGAACATGGCTATTTATTGGAATTTGCTGTTTTTATAATTCTGATGCAAGCAGAAACACAATGGTGTGGATTTGATTCCGCTCTGCAAATTTCTCATCCTTTACTTTCACCACATGTACCCTGATGAGGTCACATGTCACCCCTCTACAAAATGTGCAGAGGAGACTGAACGATTATGGTGTTGTGTTATTATACCGCTGTGCTCCACATTCACGAGTTCGAGTCATACTCTGGTTGCTAACTTCACAAACCGCTCCAGCAGATTTTCTTTGCACCTCACACCTCTGGTATACACTGGATTGAGAATCTTGTTTTTGCCCTTGACTGCACGGGAGATTCAGGAATAATCGACACCACATTAAAGTCAAAATGAAGAGTTAGAGCAGTCATTCTATTCAATTGTACATTAAATTCGTGTAATGAGAAGGAACGCATTTTTCTTTCTGCCCCACATTCCATCTTGTCTTTCTATGAATTTGCATCGAAAGAAAGAGAAACAAATAACAAGTGATCGGGAGCACAAGTTTATCCAGTGGGGTTGTTCATGAGTATTTTAACCTGACACTTCACACAAAGATCTGATCAGTATTTAAAACAGTCACTCGGAATTGGAACCGCAGAAAACTTCTCCACTAAAATGAACCTTTCATTCTTTCACAAATTTCTGCTGTGTGTGAATCATACAACGATCCATCATCCAGCGTGATCACTGACTTGCCAACTGTCTAAGCTCTACCAACTTTCTTTAGTATTCACAGCTTCTGTAAACAGCCACCTGTGCTGTGCCCAGAGTCATTTGTTATCCCCACGTCACAGCACATTTCGTCTTCCTGAGTTTATGAATCTTGTTCCTGATCTGTCTCATCTGTTTAATAAACCTTTTCTATCACTTCATCCCATCCCCCCACAATTCTGAACTTATGAATAAAATAAGGCGTTCGACCAAATGTTAAACAAGTGGATGTTTGCCATTCAGCCCATGGAGTCTGCCCCACCATTCAACGAACTCATGATTGATCTAGATTAGATTCGCTACAGCATGGAAACAGGCCCTTCGGCCCAACAAGTCCACACCAACCCTCAGAAGAGAAACCCACCCAGACCCATTCCCCTCTGACTACGGGCAATTTAACACGGCCAATTCACATGAACGCGCATCTTTGGACTGTAGGAGGAAACCCACGGAAACGCGGGAATGATGTGCAAACTCCACAGTGACAGCTACCCGAGGCTAGAGTTAAACCTGGGACCCTGGTGCTGTGAGGCAGCAGTGCTAACCATTGAACCACCGTGCTGCCCCAATAATCTGTAACTCCTTTCTGCTCACTTAACTCGACAAATTTTCATCATCTTTCTGATTAACTATCTAGCACAGTTTGGAAATACCCAACAGCACAGGTGGCACATATTGTTTGGCCCCTGAACAAAGAAATTACTCCTCAATTCTGAATTAAATGGGCATTATGTAATTCTGAAATTATGTCCTCTGGTGCTCTCCTCACAGCCTAGGGCAAACCACCTGCCCGTATCTACCCTGTCAAGATTCCATGAATATTGAACGTTTATGATTGGTGTTATACGATTATAGAGCTCCTCTTCACCTCCTTTGTTTCGAGGAGAATAATCCCAGCCTAACCAACCATTTCACAAAGCTCCATTTTATACAGAGTTGGCAACATCCTCGTAAACCTCTGCTGTCCTCTGCAGCGTCCTTACATATAATGAAGGCAGGTGGAGAAATTTATGTGAGGAAACGGGTTGAAATATCAGGTGCAGACGGGAATTGGAACTTGAAATCAGAAAGTGATTGGAATCGGATTGATCCACAGAAGGACCAAATGCAGCAATGATAACTCTGACAAATGATAATCTAATCATATTCGATTGACATTCAATGGCTTCATTGTAACTGAATTCCTACGTGTAATCGTCCTGAGAGCCAGTATTGAGGAGAATTGGAACCTGACCACCCATATAAAGAAATTGATGACAAAAACATGTCTGTCAGTCGTTTTTGTTTGATTATTAACTCAACTCATGTCTCCGTGAAGCCTACATCGTCCGCAACGCACACGTTAGATGTTTAACAGGACTCTCTCCATTTGCCTCGGTGCGTGCCGCTGCAATATCACTGAAGGACTAGGACACCCTCCACGACAATACAGTCACTTAACTGTACATTGTAAAACGCCTGAATATTTATTCCCTTAACTGCTGAGGCACAATTGCAGCAGAGTACGCCATTTAGAAAATTCACTGAAGTAAGTCAACCAGGCTTTGTTGACAGAACCTTCAAAGCTCAAAGACTGTACCGACCATAAGGACAAGGTTGAAGATGCACTGAAACGTCACCATTTATGAATTACCCTCCAAGGCACGTACCAGCAGGACTTGGAGAGGAAGCAGTGGTAAATTAATTGAGTGGTGAAGCGGTCTTGATGGCCAAAGAGTTATACTTGAGCCCTCCACCTTTTATATTACAATTTTAAAATATATTGATTATTGCAATGACCAGACTTGTGCTCATTCCTTTGGGTGTTTCCTAAACTGGCGGTTGCTAAAGATCGAATATCATTCTCAGACTGTGGTCAACAATAGAAAATATCCAAAAAGCCTCTCGAACAACTGATCTCCCTGTCCAACAATCTTCAGAGATCAGTGAATATCTACTCCAAGATCTCTTTGTTCCTGTTCACCACTCAGAATCCTCACTGTTATTGTTTCAACTCCACGAATTCATTGCACTTACTGGTCTGGATTCAATTCCATTCTCAATTTCTTTTTTCCTTTCCACCTGATTGAAACATCCCTGCGGTCCCTGGTATTATTCAGCACAGTCACCTACACGACCAATTGTTGCATCGTGTGTAAACTTCTAAACATGACTCCTACAACTAAGTTTGAATTATTGATCTACATCAGGAAACAGTGGTACTCTACTGGAATCAGGCATCCAAGCATGGTTCATTGCTGGATGGGATGAACACCTGCAATAACAGCAGAATCAGACCCTTGCTACCATTTGTAAACCTGATGGTGACTCTGCAGGTTGGACTCCTGACTGATTCCTTCTCACATGTGGGAGTGGTGAATGAACTGCCCACATTGTGACTGAAGAAGTGAGTTTACATTTCAGCGGGTAATTGAATCCCTTCCGACAGACCCCGCCCCCATGGACCTGACTTCATGGAGGCGTGGGTATCCTTGTGACTATTTAGTTTGGATAATCAGCTGAATTTGAGACCACGCTGAGACGACTCCCAATTTTCCCCGTCATCCATGTATCTTTTTTATCCTTCCTTATACTCCCCAGGACTGTGGCCATCATAGTCTGAACAGCATTTGTTGTTCATCCTTAACTCTCCTTGAACTGAGTCAGAGGGAATGTATGGGTGAACCGTACTATTGTGGGTCTGGAGTTATATGTTGGCAGGTCTCTTTAAGGAAGGCAGATTTCCCATTTGAAGGGACATGAATGAATGGGTTTTCAGCAAATTAAAACTTTTTGTCACTCTTCCTTTGAGCGGGTTTATATTCCAGATTTCATTCATCAAATCTAATTACTACCAGCTGCAATGCTCCAGTCTCCAAGGGTTGCAGGCCCAAATATCGTCATTACATTTGCAGATGACACGAAGATTTGGTGGAGTAGCAGGAAGCGTAGGGACTGTCAAAGAATGAAGAAGAATATAGATAGACAAGAGAGTTGAGCGGAGAATTGGTAGATGGAGTTGAATCCAGGCAAATGTGAGGTTATGCATTTTGGGAAGTCTAATTTGAGAGACAAGGATACTGTAAACGGAAGAGCCTTGGGTAAAGTTGATGAGCAGAGAGATCTGGGAGTTCAGGTTCTTTGTACCCTGAAGGTGGCTGCACAGCTGGATCGAGTGGACAAGAAGGCATATGGCCTGCTTGCTTTCACCAGACGGGGCATTGATTGTAAGAGCTGACAGGTCATGTGAAAAAATACAAGATTTTGGTTCAACCGCATTTAGAATGCTGTGTACAGTTCTTGTCGCCAAATTACCAAAACGATATGAACGTTTAGGAGAGGGTGCAGAGAAGGTTTATGAGGATGTTGCCTGGTATGGACGATGCTAACTCTGACGAGAGGTTGAGTTGGTTACGTTTGTTTTCATTAAAAAAAAGAGATTGAGGGGGACCTGATCAACGTCTACAGAATCATGAAGGGTAGAGCCAGGGTGGATAGAGGTAAGCTTTCTCCCAAGTTGAGGGATTCAATGCTCAGAGGTCACGCGTTCTAGCTGAAAGGTGAAAAGCTTTAGAGAGATAGACGTTGGAAGTATTTTACACCGATAGTGGTAGGTGCCTGGAACGTGTTGCCAGCAGAGGTGGTAGAGGCTAGCACAGTAGATTCATTTCAGATGCGTCTGGACAGATGCATGAGTAAGTGGGATGCAGAAGGATACTGATGCTGAGCAATTGGGTGATAGGTTTAGACAGTGGATTTCGATCAGCTCACGCTTCGACGTCCGAAGGGCCTGTTCCTGCGCTGTAAATTTTCTGTGTTCTTTGTTCTTCTTTGTTCACTACTCTGCCAACTTCATCTCTCCCCCTCTGACTTATCACCTTCTCCCCGTCTCCATCCACCATTCGCTTTCCCAGCTACCTTGCACGCAACCCCAACCCCCTCCCATTTATCTCTCAGTCCCCACCCACAAGACTCATTCCTGATTAAAGACTTATGCCAGAACCGTCGATTCTCCCGCTGCTCGGATGCTGCCTGACCTGCGGTACTTTTCCAGCACGACACTATCATCATGAGGGCTCAGCTCAGGCTCTGTATCTGAGAGCGGAGAAGGCTGAGTGAGGAAGTGATTAAGGAGCACATTAAGGGGATCGGTATGTGTGATAGGAATGAACTTCTTATGGGAAGAGTTAACAACCAGGGATCTCCGTTAAACGCAAGTGACAGGATGTTCAGAGGAGATTTAGGAAGAACGTTTTCACTCTGAGAGTATTGTATAATTGGAACTCACTGTTTGAACGTGTGGTAAAGCTATGAGTCATCAAAATATTTCAGGAGTATTTAGCCGAATAGTTGAGAAACTAGAGCACATATGGATAAGGACCAGTACTGGAAAATCGGGTGAAGATAAACAGATGTCTGATGAAAGATCCGAACAGCGCACAGAAAATACAGAGCATGAAAGCATGGGAAGTTTAAAGGCATGGAAACTACCTGCAATCTGTTACAAGTGGTCTGAGGAATGCTACACGCGTCAAAAGGTCATTGGGCAGGATGGGGCCGCTGTGGCAGGATGGGATAAGAACAGTGGAATGCTCCTACACCAATTCCCAGAGTCAGACTGAGGCTGAAAGGTTACAATGGCAGGCTGAGATATAACAATTAGTCAAGTCAGACTCCCTACTAAATATCCTCATGGTAGGTTGGGACAAGTCGTGACAATAAATAGGAAGGGTATGACTTTAAATAATTAATTGATAGTAGAGTCAGCCTGCTTGAGACGCTTGTAGCAGGATATGACATTATATACATAATCAGCGGTTAGTTGAGTCAGCTTTGGACAGGAAAACATTGTGACAGATAGGGTAGCTGAATAACTAATCATGACAGGTTAGTCTGGGATGGAAGATCATTGTAGCACAGGTAGCAGTAGAATTCCTAATAGTGACAGTAGAATAATATTAAGTAGAATTAGATAAAATACATTGTGACAGAAGTAGAACAACAACGGGAACGAACACCATTGGTTTATTGTATAGTTGGAGTGAGGTAATTCTGACCAACACAGTTGGGCATTCTGATAAGCTAACTAAACATGATTAAAGAAAAGTGATGGAGTTAAATTCAGATTAATGCGAGGTGCTGCATTTTGAGAAAGCAAACCTTAGCAGGACTTATACACTTAATGGTAAGGTCCAGGTACTTAGCTCCTTGAAAGTGGAGTCGCAGGTGTCAAATCCCAGTCACTTACATGGCTGTTGTTCTTATAATTATTTCTTCTCTACATGTGTAGAAGTAACACAGTGAGTGATCAATTACAATTGGCAGACGTACATAAGGGGGCGTGTGAAATGCTGAAGTTGTGAGATCAGAGCAGTTTGTATTGACATACACCATTCACTGTTCGAATCTGATACTCAGGAATTCGATTTTGAGCGAAATTTGAGCAGGAAAGCTTACCACGTGATGTAAACCAGTTTGTGTGGTTACTCTGTTGTTTACCTCATTTGTGTGTTTTGCCTCATTGAGCATTTTGAAGTTGTCCCCCTATATAAAAGTTTCGTGCTTTTGCAAAATTATACAAAAGATGCAGTACAATAACACCCAAGGCTGATTCAGTCTACTTGTACAGATATTGACACCTGGAAACAGCACGATGCACTCTCCTCGAGTCTGGAAAATAATTTGCTCCATTCCCACTCTTATGGCTCTTTTCATTCAATCGACTTCTGTTCTTCACCGAATCCGATTCAGCAGATCTTTTCACTGAGTCATTTATTTGTGTGTTTTCAGATCATGTGATCAGAATATCACAGTGGAGGGCCCTGGGCCCATAACCCAGAAACCAGACCATACTCAGGGAACCGTACTCTGCTCTTGCTCATTTCATGAACACCAGGAAGAAATATCTAAGCTCTTAAATATTTACTCACCTGATTTTCAGAAGCAAGATAAACAATTTCAGGTTTCTGCTTTTGTTGTCACACGGACCAAGATTGTAAATGCTGGAACCAGTTGAGACTCTCCGCTCACCCACGTCCATTTTCTCCTCAGAAAGTGTTAAGATGATGGTCTCAATCGGAATCTTCTAAGAAGAATAATCTTTTAATCCATTAATTTCTGGTTTATGGGCCCACCAGTCTCCCGCTGGGCCTCTGAGTTAGCGCTGACCACATCATTATCCCGCAGTCTTCAGCTTTTTGTTGCATGTACCTTCGAGGATGACATCAAACGATCTTCACTGTTAATGTGTGATAATCTACCAATGGAGACAGCTCAGTCCGCGGTGATGGGATAAACACCACCACCCTGCTACTGCTACTTAGTTCATGTGACCAATGCCTTTCCACTTGGTCACCGCGCCCTACATCTGCATTGCATATAAATTGACAAATTTATAGTACTCTCTTGGATTGGTAATCAGGAGCGAGATTGTTTGAATTGTTGAAAAAGTAAGATAAACTGAGAAAATACAGGATATTAAATGGGGAACCGGAAGGGAAAGAGAGAACAGTGAATGATAGTGTTCTGACAAAATTTAAATATCATTGCTGAGGATTCAGGAAATGCTATCATTCACAAACATAGCTCAATGTGGAATGTAACTTTTGGTACAAGCAATGCAAGCAGATTGCAAAACCTTAGTCTGAAAATCTTAGTCTTTCTGCAACTGTTTTAGTTTTAATGAACACACACATGGGATTCAGTGCTGTAATGATCTCCTAAACTGTAGAAGGAAATCCTTGCCTTCGAGGATACGGGGGAAAGTTCACTGATTCATCCCTGTAATGGTAGGACTATCCTCTGCAAGCATATGAGTACAATTATTAAATGATCCATGGAGTTTCGAAAACGAGTTGAAGGGAAAGTCTCCATTCACAAATTAATCATTCAGTAGAACCCAATACAAGGACACATGTAGTGATGGACAAAGTGGGCAAGAACACATAAATACGATACACAGTAGCTACGATAATTACTGTGTGAAAAGTATTGAATTCAGATCCGCGGTGGCCTTTGGTAATGATATTTACTGTCAAGGACTAGTCTGCACTGGAATATCTATAACCCTACTATCATGTATTTGAACTTCAGTTACCTTTAGAATTAGCTGAGACTCACTCAGGTCATGGAGATTGAGTGAAATCATATTTAAAAAGCAAAGAGTTCATCGTGTAACTGTGAAATCAGTCACCCTCAGTGTAATCCTTGACTTCATTCTCCACCAAAGACATGTGAAGAGTTTATAAAGGGCACAAACGCTGCTTCCTGGATAGCAAGATATTAGGAATCCCAGGGACGGGGTTTACTGAGACATAAAATCATCAGCAAGGATATAAATGGTTTCATCGGTATGATAGAGAATGAAGGAGTTTATTCACGAGATGTGGAATTGCTGCATCAGAAACACGCAAGCTTAAACGGAAACAAAAGAGATTTTCACATAATGTGAGGATTGAAGTGACTAAATCGGGGAAGCTCCCTCTTTCGAGTGAATCTACCAATTCAGTTAGGGCTTCAAAACGACTAGTGAATGATTAAGGAATGATTGGATGAGTGTTTCTTCCATTCAATAAAGTTATTGAAATCCTGGATGACTTTCCGGAAATAAAACGTAGATTTCTGATTTCAGAGTATTTTAAAAGACGCACGAACTAACATACAAGGAGGGAATTTACCATTGAAAGAAAGGAAAAGTGTGGGTGTGGATTAATATCGAATTTGTTTTTTTTCAGACACAAAGGCATTTCACGAACACGCACAGCTGAATAAGATTGAGTATAAAAAGTTCATGGATTGAAAGGTGCAGCGTATTATTCAAGGTGAAGCATTGAAAATGGGGCTGATGTCCTAAAATAACTGCAGACAGAAGTGACATCCAAATGAGTAGCAATTGAATCGTCACTTGGAGACGCAACACCTACTTTAAAGATTTGACCACATTCACATGATATCAGGTGTATTTCATGCTTTCTTATCTCCACCAAAAACTTTACTCTGTCTTTTTTTGTGTTTTTCAACAGCACACCACTTCATCGGAAAGATGCTCAGACTAAAATTGAATACAATATTCAGACGGTCCTATGGTACCAATCTTTTTTTTTGTTGATTATTACAATGACCTTTGCGAGTTTGCAACAAACAGCATAACATGCAACCAGCTCAACATCTACTTTCCCGGAATTTAACGCAGTGCACATTGGAAACGTCACCATCTGCTGAAAAATCACCTTCGGCTCTTTCTCCACACATGTCTCTTAACGTTTTAAATATTTGCAGTATGTTTGTTGATCAAGGAGTCATTATCCAGAAAAGGTCGTTATTCAATCCACAAAAACTGGTAGTTTCCCATAAACTTGGCTTTGCTCAATATCACCTTCCATCCTTACCCCTCGACCCGACGACAAATTGAAGCTGCTCCATGTGAGGCTCTGACCTAAATCTTCGGCACAGCACAGCCCACTATACTGGCACAGAGATACCATGCACTGGTCATCTGCAGCACTTTGAGAAACACATTAATGCTTACCTCCACATTCCTGGTTGTACCTTAACGGTTGGGAAACCGAGTTTCTCTGATTCCATGGCTGGTAACTGCGATTACACGATCATCTTCACCAATGGTTTTGACCCCGAGTGAGGCAAGTGGTGAGCTTCTTATTGCAAAGATGGGTAGATTGATAAAATATACAACTTCAACATTTTCCTTCACTAACCCATGAGCTTTTTATTTTGTTTTTCAAATGTAGAAATCTTAAAATCTTCATCTTAAACACACTCAATGACAGGTCTCCATTGTGTCTCTGGCATCAAATTCCAAAGTGTAAACTCCCTCTGAATTCTTCCACCGCAGTCCGCTGTTTGGGATGTGTTCCTGTTTTGGGAAATGCACTTCCCCGTGTGTCACGTGCTGCTCCCAATATACGCTCTGGCACTGCACTCATTTTCCTTCAGACACTTGCTCACTGTGTTACTGTGATCATACAGTGACTTGGTGTCGCACGGTCCAGGAAAATGATACACATCAAGGTTTTTGCATTGTTGAGTTCAATTGTCAGTTTAGCCTTATTTCGGATTTTGAAATTGTCAGTTCTGTACACAAGTTCGTGTCAAAAATATCTGAACGGAAGTAAGGTGTTCCGAATAATGACATTGAGCACTATGCACTCACCTCCAGTCTGGAAAACAATTCCTCAGACAATTTTACACCTTCTGCTGTCACGGGCTCTTCATCTTGTTGACTTCAAATCGCCACAGAATTCAACAGACCTTGTTACATAGTCATTTCTTCAATTGTGTTCAAATCATTGCGAGCAGAGTATCACAGTGGGAGTGCGCTTCCCCACAACCCAGAGGTCAGTCCATACACTTGGAACTGCACTGCGCTAATTATCATTTCGCCAACACCACGGAGAAATATCTGCCGCGCTGCATAATATAAGCAACTCAATTACTCATAGGGTCACATACCACTAAGCATGTCTGACGATGTGACGGCGAGGTAAAGCTGGTGCACTACTAACCCATTATGTTCTACAGTAGGGTGTTCAAATCCCCCTATTACCGACGGTTTTTGTTGTTGCCATTTTTGGATGACCACAACTGACTTTTTGAAATTGGAACTCCAATGGTCAGTTTCTATGCATTACGCCATTATAAAATCTCAAAGAATAATTTGAGCCTTTTGGCGAAAGTGCATTGAAATGTGAATTTAATTGGGATAATGAAAAGGTACGCGTTTCTCTTTTCAAAGTCAAGTTGCTGTGAACTTTTATCATATGAAAGAAATTCAGGAAAACGAAATAACGAGAGATGCGAAGTGCATGTTTATGCAATGCAATTCTTAATGAGTGTTTTGTCCGATGAAATCTGGAGCAAGTTGGGTGGAAGTGAATCATCTTGGTGAGAAGAGCACAGTGAGACAGCACAAAATAATGGAGATATTTCAAAAAGGGCAGGGGATGTGTGTAGGGGCACAGAGAACTGGCTGCAAATGCACAGTCGAGAATTGCCATTGTGGGTGCCGTGCATGGGCATAGACAGACTTAAACATTGGTCTCGCCCTTTCCCCTTGGTCGTGGCATTGATGAATGATGGACATAAGATACAGATAAAGGCAATATGTGGTAAGCAAGGTCCCTCTCGTTATGCACACACTGCATGCATCACATTGAACTATGAACAACTGGAGAAGTCAGCATGTTAACTGCAGGGAATGAACCTAAACTGTGTTTCAATAACCGTAGATCAATGCAACATAAACTTAAAAATGATTTCAATGTCTTTATACGCATGTCATTAACAGATGTTTCATTCTAATACCTGTGTGGTGGAAAGAAGAAGACACCACATTTCAAGGTGGATGACAACACTAGCAATTTTGTCTTGAAATTGAGATCTATTTGATAATTTCACACAGTGAACAAGTTCAATTTAAATAATACAAATCACATTCCCTCACCTGGAATAAAAGTGTGATTTCATTACAAACATTGTCCTTGCTAAGTAGCAGTTACTCAACATGAAAAATAGGATGCAATTTTTATTGAACATACGTCAATTAGCACCATTATCTTACTTCGGATTGACTGCAGTATGCACATGCTAACTAACGTTTAAGAAAGAAAGTCTTTTGGAAATAAAGATTCGGTGGTGATTAAGAATAAGATTAGGTTCTCATGATGTGAATATTCCACCAATGGTTCCAGTAGTAGAAATGGTCAGTGGGCAGTATTTCTACGATGATGTAGAGGTGTGTGAGCTGCCAGAGATAAGAGCTCCCACCTCATCTGGAGCAGCGTCTGCTGACATAGACCAGGGAGCTTTGTGACATCAGTCTGGGAGTTCCAAGCACAACTGGACTAGTTTTTATTGACATGAAGCATCAGGGAGCATTGGGATATCAGACTGGTAGATCCAACCTCAACTGGACCGCTTCTATTGACATGGGGTAGGGAGCTTTGGGACACCAGACTGGGAGCTACAACGTCACCTAGAGCAGCTTCTATTGACATGGAGCAGCAAAGAGCAATGGAACGTCAGGTCGGGATCTCCAACCTAACCTGGAGCAGCTTGTATTTACATGGAAGAGGAGGGAATATTGGGACATTAGGCTGGGGAAAGGATATTCAACTATTTTAATCTGAAGTAAAATAGGTTTCAACACCTCAGATGTTAATTGATTTATGAAGAATCTGTCCCGGGATAATAATTAATTTTGTAGATATTAAAGACAAGTCCTGCAAATGTTCAACTCAGAAAAATACATTGCTACAGAGAGAAATGGGAATGATGTTTCAAGTCTTTGACTTCTTTTCTGGTCGACTCTGCATTGGATAACATCACCGGAATTACTTTTTCACTCATTTCATGTTATTCAGTTTTCTGCAAATACGGAAAGGTCATTAACGTAATATAAAGCTGAAAATTAATGGGTATATAAAATATTGTGATTAGGCTGGCGTTTACCTCTAATTATGGTGGAAACGGAGCAAAGTCAGTTGCAATTTCCTCGATCAGCAGTGACCTCACTAATTGGCTGATCAGATTGTGAATGGTAGTTTTTTTTAAGGACAATTTGAAGTGAATCAACGATGTTGATTTTCTTTGTTCTTTGTTCACCTTGTGAATGTTACTGCTATTGGCTCATGTCCTTGTTTTCACCACAGCTCTGCAGCGTGTAAAATCTCAGCTGTGCAGCGGGCCAGTGGTACAACCATTCGTAAAGCTGGCTACTTATCAGTTGGTGTAGGTTCGACTTTTACTTGGCGCCGTCGCATTGTGGAGATTCATCACACATCCAAACTCATCTTTCTTGCTTCACTGAGATGGTGTATATTTGAAATTTTCATCTCTACGAACGAAAATGATTTCACTGTCTTCGATCAGTTAAACATTACCAAGAACAATCAGAGTTAAAGATTATACAACACCAGATTGTATCGAATAGGTGTATTTGGAAACACCAGTATTCTATACGCTGCTTCTTCATCAGGTGGTTGTCAACTGTGGGACTCTAACCTGGCTTTGTGTGATTAATAAATTTGTCCACCCCAGTCCAATACCAACACCTCCAAGTCATGGGTAATATCGACACCACGAACGGTTGGTTAAAGTCCAGATGATCTTCCAAAAGATCGCGCATGTTGACACACACATCAATTTTCTGAAGAAAGACACCCAGCTGATGAAGGAGCGGCTCTCCTAAAGCTAGTGTTTCCAAACAAACCTGCTGGACAATGCCCTGATGTTGTGTATTTTTTTTAACTTTGTCTCCCCAACTCAAACACTAGCAATTCCATATCATAGAGAACATCAGTCATGTCGCAGCGCTGTCAGAGAAGGCAATCCTGGAAAACCCCACACATTGCTCATAGGTACGTTTCGTTTTCAGAAACCAACCCACTAAATCGCTGAGACTCAGTTTTGACAGTTTTTTGAAACTCTTTCGAAGTGGAATCAGATGAGAATGATGAACTTTCCGACTGTGCAGGGAGAGGGAAGACACTTTTCCATTCTTTCAAGGGCTGGGGTATTGACTAATGTAAGATATTAAACAGATTCCTGGTAGAGCTGCTTTCTCTGCCTCAGAAACAAGAAGTCCTGATTTAGGAAGTCAAGAAGTTAAAAATCGCACAACACCAGGTCATAGTCCAACAGGTTTAATCGGAAGCATTAGTATTTGGAGGGCTGCTCCTTCATCAGGTGGTTGTGGACTACACACTTGTAAGATACAGAATTTATTGCAAAAGGTTACAGTGCGACGTAACTGAAATTTTACATTGAAAAATAACTTGATTGTTTGTTAAATCTTCCATTTGTTAGAATGACTACGTTCGGTTCACTTCTTTCTTATGTAAATCGCAAAACTTTCCTTTAATAGTTACATTCTCAGGTGAACTTTAACAATTAATGTCAACCCAGCTAATATGTTGAAGGTGTTAGTCCCTGTGTGCTGTGTCCGTGCCATAATGTTTAGACTGACGCTAATCCTAAAAAAAAACAACACGCTGCAGGCAAAGATGCTTTGAGGCATGATACATTGGTGAAACCGAGCAGAGGCTACAGAACGGATGAATGGCGACTGCACATCAATCAACAGGCAGGTATGCCCCTTCGCAGTTGGGGAGCACTTCAGTGGTCCAGGACATTCGTCCTCGGACCTTCGGGTGACCATCCTCCAAGGCGGACTTCGGAGCAAGCAGCAGCTGAATGTGCCTGAGCATAGGCTGATAGCTCAGTTCGGTACCCATGGTGATGGCCTCGACAGGGACCTTGGGCTCATGTCAATGTACAGGTGATCCCATTACTTATCTACACAAACAGACCCTCCTACACACACACACACACACACACACACACACACACACACACGCGCATATATGTTTGTGGAGTGAATTTGCACTTGCAGAGTTACATCGTAATTTGCTCAAAAACTGCATGAATCCATGTAAGTCTCTGTTAACTCATTTTATAAAATTAGAATCATTCTAAACATTATGGAACAGACAGCAGCACACGGGGGCTGACACCAATTGTTAAAGTTCACCTGAGAATGTAAGTTTAAAATAAAAAGTTTTGCGCTTTACATATGAAAGAAGTGAAGCTAAAATGGTCATTCTAACAGATAGGAGACTTAGCAAACATTCAAGGTAATTTTCAATATATAATTTCAGTTACATCACACTGTAAACTTGTGCTATAAAATCTGTGTCTTACAATTGTGTACTCCACAACCACCTGATAAATGAACAGTGGTCCAAAAGCTAGTATTTCCAATTTAGCCTGTTGGAATATAACCTGGTGTTGTGTTATTTTCAAATTTGCACATCCCAGTGCAAAACCTGCATCTCCAAGTCTTTCAATCCGAGGCACTCTGGTCACAGATCCAACCTTTGTGCATTCAACTTATTAAATCCTTGAAAAGAACTAAATGTTTCAGTAATGATCATTTTTGTAGCACTGAGTCAAAGCAGGCAAAGGCAACTGCTTTTAACGTTTATTCCCATTTGCATTCATCTCCGATATGAAATTCTCACTGACTCTGACAGCACTGATACCTTTGCTGTTTTGTAATGTCAGGAATCCATGTTCAATTTCCGACTTTCATAAGGAACAAAAAATATTTTTTCCCTGACTGGAAATAAACATTGGGAAATAGCAGTGAGACAGCTGAATTTCAACACTTTCGCAACAAGGAAGACAAATGCAATGCTTGCAAATTTTCTTGGTAACTTTATTTTTACCTTATTGGTTCAGTTGAAAAATGACACTCATTGAGTTTTTTAAAACATGGCGAATGACCCTTCAGCCATTCAGCATCATCATCAGTCATCAAACATCTGGCTTGTAAACATTCAAGTCTTCAGTTAAATTGTTATTCAATTTCTTAAGGGCTTAAGTGGAACAAAAACATCTCTGTGAACTAACAGTTCTGAAAGACAAACTCTTTCTCAGAGCCGTTTGTCAGTTTTCCTCATGATGCTGCGGAAAATGTTTCTGCGCTCACATCTGAATTGGTGTTTTTCAGCTTCCTTTTTCTTTCTATTAAATGGTTTAGGTTCCAGTACAGATATAAGCTGCAGGTTGCGGAAGTCACGTGTTTGTGCTTTCACTGACACTCTGTCTCAGCGGGAGCTGCAGATCTTCCCCACGCTGATTCAGACAGCACTGTCCTTCCTGTGACATGTCCCATGGCGAATGGAAGGACAGGCATTAATAACCCGCACTTCGGAATGTAGCGACAGTTTTAAAACATTTGCACTGCCCCAGCGAGGAATTGAGCTCCTATCTCCCGCATAACATGCGGCGACACTAACAACTATATTACCGAGGACAACAGTTTCAAAGGAGACCCTTCAGCCCGTTGTATCTCCATTTGTCAAAATCAACTGCTTAACGACTCGAATCGTTTAGCTCATAGCCTTATAGGTATTGGCAGAACATATTCATATCTGAATATTACTTCAGGTTAAAAGGGTCCCTGCCTCTGTGACCCTTACAGACACATTGCTGCAAATTCCAAAACCTGCCGGCCTATAACGCTTTTCCACACATCTACTTAAAACTTTCAGTCTTTCTCATTACATTTGTGCCCCCCTGTGATCGATCTATCCGTCGATGGGAAACGTTACGTTCAGTCTACCTGATCCACACCCCTCATTATTTTGTATATCTGAACTATGCCTTCTCTGAAATGCCCCTGCACGGTGACAAACAACTCTGGTCTTACCTGTCTCTCTTCCTGACTGAATCTCTTCAGCCTCGACACTATCCAAGTGAATATCTCCTGCACCTTTCCCAGTGTGATCACATCCCTGGACTTATGCGAATTGCAGACAATTGTCTCGGTAGAGTCAAATGAACCTTTTTTTTAACATTTTGCATCAGCATGCGGTGCGTCTCTGCAGCATATTTTGCCAAGCGGTCTGGAGTCACATGGAGTCCAGAGCAGTTAAGGACGGTTGATTCCTTCCATCAAGGCCTTCAGTGAAACAGATGGGATTTTCGGACAACGGATTTAGCGCATTCTTAATTGGAAGTATTTCTTGCATTTATATTCTATCGTCGTCGTGGCATGGTGAGAATCGAACCCGTCTCCACAGAACGTGACCTGGCCTTTTGTGTGAACAATCCAGCGATAATACCAGTAGGCTATTGCAGAAAGCCGTCATGGCTGATCTTTTCCAATAGAGTCTTTTCTCCCCTATTATTCTCTGTGTCCACTTATTGAGCCTCACGCTCCAATGATCTCTGGTCCATGTCAGTAAAAGCTGCTAAAAGAGAATTGATTGCACAGCCACGATATCCAAACGGATCGAATGATTTGAAGGTGCCAATGAAAAGATTGAGGCATGGTCACCAAGTAACAGTGAGTGCAACGCCACAGACTGGACGGTATCAACGTGTAAGTGTATGTTAGATTGTGCAATGCCTCAGTCAAATGGGACGAGGGACAGGAAAGAGAGTTAGGGCGAGTGGGAGGAAGAGACATCTTCCAGAACTTTTGGGTTGAAATGCTGATACATGAAACACTGAATTATCAGAGAACGAAATTCGATGGAAAACAAATCATCACCTCGGAGATCATTATCATGCAAAAAGGAGTTATTTCTTACCGTATTTCCGCAAAAGTAAAATTTTGAGAGAACTGACCGCTATGAAGTGGATTTGGTACGAAGTCGCGGCAACCACAACGCAGAAAACAAAATACTAAATGGTTACAGCACTCCACAGACTACGCTTGTAAACTGCAGCCAGTATGGTAGCAGAGGAAATGTCAGGAAGAATATACAATATCAGGACTTAATGACAGGCATGTGGGAACTCAGAATGGGCTGAGTCTTTAACTTTAACGTCCCCAGAGTCTGTGGAGATTCCATGAATGAGAGTGTTGGAGAATGGGATTTATGAAACTCTCCAAACTCATGGGACAGTACAGGATACGCTTCAATAGCATTATAGTTTAACATCGCCTACTTCATCACTTTGCCCACACAAGGCAATACCAACTGCTGCACGCAATCACACTTCATTCCAGTTCTCGACTGAAGCAGGCATGAAGATCCAATTGGAAGTTGGGATGGAATGACGGGAGAGTGGCGCGTGTATTTCCGAGGTTGGGACTGCTCCTGGTCAAAAACGAGGTGGAAGGGAATACCCCATTTATAATATTATAGCCATAAGCAGTACATGTTGTTGGCGCAACCAACTGGTGTATCGAAAGCTTGTTGAACATTTAACTTTGGGGTGACAATGTTCGAAATTTCATTTTCCTATTTGGATCAGTGTTCTTGACATTGGCAGTAGCAGCTGCTTATGCTTGCATCAGCTCAGGATCAGTTTCTTCTTCCCAGTAAATACTGCAACCTGGAGAAGGTTGTGTTGTGGTTATATAATAAATGAGTCATCCTTGGGGACTCACACACGGAACTGATAATGTTAAAGTTCGACGAATAAAACCTGAAATGAAAGACTGACCTCAGGAACAGAGAACATGCCTTTAATTTCCTGCAATCCCATCCATGCATGACCCGTATGCAGGGGTGCTACCATCTTTACCCAATCCTGCCTACTTGTGATTCCAGGTGCAGAACAACATAGCTGACCCTTAATCCGAGAATGTCGACGCTGTAGGTAGGCTGGACATTCGGCCCATTCCAGTCGACACCATCCCTTCGAAGCACATCCTATCAGACCCACACTCCATACTGATTCCGTTCCCCTTCATTTCCCATGGCTGATCCAAGTAACCTGCACACCTTCAGACTGTGGGAGGAAACTCACACAATCAAAGAGAGAATGTGCAAACTGCACACAGTCACACAAGACTGGGATCGAATCCATGTCTCTCGTGCAGAGAGGCAGCAGCGAATCAGAATGAACAACAAATGCTGTCCTGACCAGCGACATCCACACGCTGTTGGTATATCAGGAAGAATAAAAACACGTTCACAAATGGACAAAGGGACTTACGTCTGCGTGGGCATGATTTGAGCCAATCATTCATCCTGGGTAGATACAAGGACACCGATATCACAGAGAAACCAGCGCAATGCGGGATTCAATTACCTGTTGCAGTAGAAACTCATTTACTCAGTCAAACTGGGGACAGTCTGTTCAACAGTCCCGTGTGTTGGGAGGGCTCAATGAGCAATAAAAACTCCAGAGTAACCAGCAAGATTACATATCCCAGAAGGAGATCAATTAAACTGTCAACGCTTCTGTTAATTCCAACCAGCTGCCGGTTTCATAGCGTCAAAGTCATAGACTCACGCAGCATGAAACAGGCCTTTCACTCCTACCAGCTCATACTGAACATAATGCCAAACTAAACGAGTCGCAACTGACGGCTCTTATAATTGCTGAGTGTTAATAATGCCCTTGTAATAATATTACTGCATTGTTAATATGAATGTCCAGATATACTTCTATGGACACCGGTTCAAATCCTGGCATGGCAAATGCTGGAATTTTATTACAATAAATACCTCGAGTTGAAGAGTCTAATGATGATGTTGAACCAGTTGTTGTAAATCTGATTCACTAATGCCTGATAGGGAAGGAAACTGCCATACTTATCTGGTCTGGTTTCTGGCTCCAGATTCATAATATCGTGGTTGATCCTGAACTCCCCTCTGGGCAATAAATAATGGACTAGGCATAAATGAATAGCTTTTTTCTAATCACACGGAAACTTTCCAATGCATTTATCGATCCAAATATCCTGTAAATATTGTAAATGTACTTTCATTCATCACTGCCTCAGGAAGTGAATTGCACACATAAACCATCCTCTGTTAAAAACAGCCTCACATGTCTTATTTTAAATATCCCTCTTTTCATCTGAAACATTTACCCTCTCGTCTTGAAGTGTCACTGCTTGGAGAAAAGACAGTTAAAGTTAATTCTATTCGAACTCTCAATAATTTATAAATTTCTATCAGGTCGCCTTTCAAACTCCGGTTCTCGTGTGAAAATATTCTCAGCCTATCCAGCCTTTCATTGTAACTCAAACCTTCCCCACTACCAATATGCTGATACACGTCTTCTAAACCTACTCCAGCTGAATAATGTCCTTGCTATTACTGGGCGATAAGAACTGGGCACAGTACTCCAGAAGAGGCCTCACACAATGCCCTATTCCATTCAACATGACGTACCAACTCCGACGCTCAAAGGACTGTGCAACGCAGGCAGGATGACAATTTTTTATTAACCATTCTGTCTATATGTGAAGCAAACTAAAAAGAAATATTTAACTGCATCCCTGGCCTCCGTTTTCCACAACATTATGCAACGCCCTAGCACTAATTGTATAAACCCTTCTCTTATTTGATGAGGCAAAACGCAATACCTTCCATTTATCCAGATTGAACTCCATGTAAAATATTTCAGCCCAAAGACGCATTGGATTAAGATCCTTCTGGAAACTTAGATCACCTTCTTTACAGTCTCCAATTCTGGTGTCCTCTACAAGCTTATGAACCATGGCTTCTATGAGTTCGATTGTTTTCTCATACAGGTCAATGATTTATACTTATTTGTCGTGGCCATAATTTCGCAGTTTGCAAATCAGGTAACAATTAGTCATGTCGTTAACCATGAGGAAGAAAGCCATAGACTGCAGGGAAATTGGAAACAATTGGCAAGAAAATGTGCTGAAAGGAGTTCAATCCAGGGAAGTGGGTGATAATGAATTTGGGGAGGAACAATGATAAATGTGTGAATACTGAGTGGTTTAAAGTAATAAAAGAGAAATTGGAGTAGACATTCAACAATCTTTGAAGATGATTGGACAAGGGATCAAGTGGTCTCAAGGGGTTGGAGATACTTTCTGTTCTTGACCGCAGGTGGGAATATAAAAGCAGGGAAACTTTAGCAAAGGCCTATTCAATGGCCTATTCAAGATCAATGAACAGGGGAACCAGTTGGACGGAAGTGCGTACTGCAGGTGCTGGAAATCAGAATCTAGATTGGAGGGGTGCTGAAGAAGCACAGCAGGTCAGGCACCATCCGAGTTGCAGAAAAAAAATAACGTTTCAGGAAAAAGCCCTTCATCAGGAATAAAGCTGGGAGCCTCGAGGGTGGAGAGATAAACGGGAGGATGGGCCTGGGAAGAATTTAGCTGAGAGTGCAAGAGGTGGATGGAGATGGGGTAAAAGGTGATAGGTCGGAGAAGAGGGTGGAGCGGATAGGTACGAAGGAAGACAGACAGGTGGGACAGGTCAGTAGGATGGTGCCAAGTTAGAAAGTTGGAACTCGGATAAGGTGGGCGTGGGGAGATGAGGAAACTGGTGATGACCAAGTTGATGCCCTGGTGTTGAAAGGTCCCGAGGTGGAAGATCTGGCGTCCAGTGGTGAGGGAATGTCCGTGGAGGAGACCCAGGAACTGCATGTCCTTGGGAGAGTCGGTGGGGGGGATGGTAGTTGATGTTTTTGGTCATGGGGCATTGGGATTGAATGTTGAAGGTGCCCTGGAAATGTTCTCTGAAGCGCTCTGCGAGAAGGTGTCTGTTGGCCCCAATGTAGAGGAGACCGCATCGCGAGCAACAGATGCAAAAATGACACGTGTGGAAGTGCACATTTGATGAACGTGGAAGGCTCATTGGAGCCTTAGAAGGATGTGAAAGGGAAGATGTTGGTACAGGTTTTGCAATTCCTGTGGTGGCAGGGGAAGGTGCAACGAGGGGAGGATGGGTCATTGGAGGGCTTGGACTTGACTAGGTAGTCGTGGAGGAAGCAGTTTTTGTGAAAAGTGGATAGGGGTGGGGCGGGAAATATATCCCTGAAGGTCAGTGTTGCTGACACTTTTTACAAACCCACTGATCCCCACAGCTATCTGGATTATACCTCCTCCCACACCACCTCTTGAGCAAATGTTATCCTGTATTCCCAATTCCTCCACCTTAATCGCATCTGCTCCCAAAGGTCCAGCTCCACCACAGAACACACCAGATAGCCTCCTTCTTTAAAGACCGGAATTTCCCCTCCGATGTGGTTGAAGATGCCCTCCAACACATCTCATCCATTTCCCGTACCTCCGCCCATGAACCCCACACCTCCAACCACAACAAGGACAGAACCTCCCTGGTCCTCATCTTCTAGCCCTCCAACCTCTGCATAAGTCACACCATCCACTGACAGTTTCGCCACCTCGAAACGGATTCCACCACCAGGGATATGTTCCCCTTCAAAGTTTGGGAGAAGATTTGTAGCTCAGGTGCTTGTTGTTGTGGTTCTGTTCGCCGAGCTGGGAATTTGTCTTGCAAACGTTTCGTCCCCTGTCTAGGTGACATCCTCAGTGCTTGGGAGCCTCCTGTGAAGCGCTTCTGTGCTGTTTCCTCCGGCATTTATAGTGGCCTGTCTCTGCCGCTTCCGGTTGTCAGTTCGAGCTGACCGCTGTTGTGGCCGGTATATTGGGTCCAGGTCGATGTGTTTGTTGATAGAGTCTGTGGATGAGTGCCATGCCTCGAGGAATTCCCTGGCTGTTCTCTGTTTGGCTTGCACTATAATGGTAGTGTTGTCCCAGTCGAATTTATGTTGCTTGTCGTGCGTATGTGTGTGTCTACTAAGGATATCTGGTTGTGTCGTTCTGTGGCTAGTTGGTGTTCATGTATACGGGTCGTTAACTGTCTTCCTGTTTGTCCGATGTCGTGTTTTGTGCAGTCCTTGCATGGGATTTTGTACACTACAGTCGTTTTGCTCATGTTGGGTATCGGGTCCTTCGTTCTGGTGAGTTGTTGTCTGAGCCTGGCTGTTGGTTTGTGTGCTGTTATGAGTCCTAGTGGTCTCAGTAGACTACCTGTCAGTTCATAAATGCTCCTGATGTATGGTAGTGTGGCTAGTACTTTGGGTTGCGGCATGTCCTCTTTCCGTTGTCTCTCCCATTCCTAGACGTGATGGTACAGAGAACAACGAAAGGATAATTCACCACAAAGGTTTACACGAAAGTCACACACACAGACCAATTCCTAAACTATGAATGCAACCACCCCACCACACACAAACGAAGTTGCATTCGGACACTATTCAAAAGGGCCACAACACACTGCAGCACACCAGAACTGCAAAAAGTGGAAGAGGAACACCCATACAAGGTATTCGCCAAAAACGGATACCGTCACAATTTCATCAACAGATGCCTAAGGGAAAGACAACGGAACGTGGACAAGCCGCAACCCAAAGTACTAGCCACACTAACATACATCAGGAGCATTTCTGAACTGACAGCCAGACTACTGCGACCACGAGGACTCATAACAGCACACAAACCAACAGCCACGCTCAGACAACAACTCACCAGAATGAAGGACCCGATACCCGAAATGAGCAAAACCAATGTAGTGTACAAAATCCCATGCAAGGACTGCACAAAACACTACATAGGACAAACAGGAAGACAGTTAACGACCCGTAGTCATGAACACCAACTAGCCACGGAACGACACGACCAGCTATCTGAAGTAGCCACACACACAGACGACAAGCAACATGAATTCGACTGGGACAACACTACCATTATAGTGCAAGCCTAACAGAGAACAGCCAGGGAATTCCTCGAGGCATGGCACTCATCCACAGACTCTATCAACAAACACATCGACCTGGACCCAATATACCGGCCACTACAGTGGACAGCTGGAACTGACAACCGGAAGCGGCAGAGACAGGCCACTATAAATGCAGGAGGAAACAGCACAGAAGCGCTTCACAGGAGGCTCCCAAGCACTGAGGATGCCACCTAGACAGAGGACGAAACGTTTACAAGACTTTTTCCCAGCTTGGTGAACAGAACCACAACATATGTTCCCCTCCCCACCCCTTTCCGCCAAGACCATTCGCGCTGTGACTACCTAGTCAATTCCACGCCAGCAAATGACCTACCCTTCCCGCTTGGCACCTTCCCCTGTCACTGCAGCAATTGCAAGACCTGCACCCACATCTACCTCCCCACATCTGTCCAAGGCTCTAATGGAGGCTTCCACATCCATCAAAGTTTCTCCTGCACTTCCACACATGTCAGTTCTTGTATACGTTCCTCCCGGTGTGGTCTCCTCTTAGTTGGAGAGAGGAGATGTGCTCTCACAGAGCACTTCAGCGAATATTTACAGGATACCCGCAAGATTCAACCCCAGTGCCCCATGACCAAACAATTCAACTCCCCTTCCACTCTCCCGAGGACATGCAGGTCCTGGCTTCCTGTATCGCCACTGCCTCATGACCCGATGCATGGAGGAAGAAAGCCTCATCATCCGCCTGGGGACCTTTCAACCCTATGGCATCAATTTGGACTTCACCCGTTGCCTCATTTGCTCTCCCCCTACCTTACCCCAGTTCCCACCTTCCAGCTCAACACTATCCGCCTGACTTGCCCCACCTGTGCATCTTCATTCCCACCTATCCACTCCACCTTCTTCTTTGACATTTCATGTTCACCCCCAGCCTGCATCCACTTACAGCACTCTCAGTTACCTTCTCCCCAGCCCCACACCCTTCCCATTTATCTCTCCATCCCATATGCTCCCAGTCTCATTCCTGATGAAGGGTTTTTAACTACAACCTCCATTTTTCCTTCTCCTCAAATGCCGGACCTGCTGTGCTTCTCCAACACTACTCTAATCTTGAGGGGAGTCAGTTGCTTGAGAGGGTTTTCGGATATTTTACACTGTTGACCACAGGCTGTGGATGATAGCATAACGTTAGCAACCACCAGTTTAGGGAACAGCTAAATGACTGAGCACAAGTCTGGTCATCGCATAAATCAACATTTTTCTTAAAATTGTAAGATAAAAGATGGAAGGCTGAAGTATGCAACTTTGCCCATCAAGACCGTTTCACCAATGAGTTTATCACTGATTCCTTTCCAAGTCAGAGTGCTATGGGCCTTGGAGGGAACTTGCAAATGATGGCATTTAATTGCATCATCCAAACTTGTCCTTGTCGTCAGTACAGCTGTTGTGCTTTGAAGGTTTTGTCAAACATGCCCGAATGACTTACTGCAGTGCATCTTGCAGTTGGTGCACTCTGCTGCAATTGCGCCTTAACGGTGAAGGGAATGAATATTGCAGGTGTTGAAGAGGGCACACTCAAGTGACTGCATTGTCCTGGACGGTGTCCAGTTCCTTAAGTGTTATTGAAGTTACACCCATATAGGCAAATGGAGAGAGTTATGTTCCTCGTCTCATTTGTGCCTTGCCAACGATGGAGGATTCACGGAGCAATGAGTTGAGGTTATAGTCAAAAGAATGTCTCAAGAACATGTTGTTGTTGTCAAAGTGTTTATGTATCCAGATTCTATACGTTTTCCCCCGAAATAATAGCTCTGTGGACAATTACACAGGGTAATTTGTTTACAGTAAAGTTATTGAATGTCAATGCGATATGATTAAATTATCATTTGTGAGAGTGATCATTACTCTATTTCGTCCTTGTGTGGACCAATCTGATTCCAGTCGCTGTCTGATTTCAAGATCCAATTCCCGTCTGTGCTTGAAATTTCAACCGTTTCCTCGCATAAATGTCTCCACCTGCCTTCATAATATGTAAGGACGCTAGAGGGGACAGCAGAGATTTACGGACATGTTACCAACACTGGAGAAAATGTATCTTCTTGGAATGATTGGTTCGGCTGGGACTATTCTCCTTGAAACAAAGAGAGGGAGGGGAGCTCTATAATCACATAATAACATTTATAAACGTTCAATATTCATTGATAGGGTAGTTACGGGCTGGTGGTTCACCCTCTGGTATGAGGAGAGCACCAGAGGACATGAACTCAGAATTAGATATTGCCGATTTAATTCAGAAATGCGGGGTAATTTCTTTGCTCAAGGGCTAATGAATCGGTAGAACTCCTTGCCGAAATTGTTCTTGAGGCTGAGTTGTTGTGTATTTTCAAACTGTGCCAGATAGATATTTTACCAGAAAGGCGATGAAGCTTTGTCGAGGCAATGCTGGAGAATGGAGTTGAGGATTATCAGATCAGCCATTAGTTCGTTGAATGGTGGAGCAGACTCGAGGGGCTGAATGGCCGACTTCCAATCCTACATCATTTGGTCTAACGCCTTATTTCATTGATATCTTTAGAATTCTGAAAGGATGGGATGAAGTGATAGAAAAGGTTTCTCAAACTGATCAGACAGATCAGGAACTAGGCTCATAAGTTCATAAACAAGAAATGTGCTGTGGCCTGGAGACAACAAATGGCACTGGGCACACCGCAGATGGGTATGTGCAGATGTTGTGATTGCTAAAGAAAATTGGTAGATCTAATATTGTTGCCAACTTGGTGATCACGCTGGATGATGGATTGTGGTATGATTCACACAGCAAAAGGTTGTGAAAGAATGAAAGGTTCGTTTCATTGGAAAAGTTTTCTGCGGTTCCAATTCAATTGACTGTTTAAAATACTGATCAGAACTTTGTGTGGAGTATTACACTAAAATTGACAAGCCCACTGGATAAACTATTGCACCCGATCTCTTCTTATTTGTTCCCCTTTCAACATCGAAGGAGGCCCTTCAGCCTGTTGTGGCCTCACTTGTTAAACACAACTGCTTAACGACCTGAATCATGTATTCCATCGTTTAGCCCATAATCTTACATGTTTTGGCATCACAAATTAACATCTCAATTTTTTTTCAGGTTAGAATGATTTCCGCCTCTCTGACCCTTTCTGCAAATCTACTCAAACCTTTCTGCCTTTTCCCGAAATCTCCTGGGCCCAGTGTTCGATCTCTCCATCAATAAGAAATGCTTCTTTCAGTCTATCCTATCCATATCCCTCAGTATTTAGCACATCTCAGTCATGTCTTCTCTAATCTCCTCTGCTCGGTGACAAACAACCCCAGTCTGTCCAATCTCTCCTCACAACTGAAACTCTTCAGCCCAGACAATATCCCAGTGAATCTCTACTGCAACGTTCCCAGTGCGATCACATCCATGCAGTACTCTGAATTGCAGAACTGGACACAGTAATCTAGCTAGGGCCGAATGAACTTTTTTTCTTTTCTGTTACATTATGAGGGCGTCGCTGGCTCGGCAGTATTGATTGGTATCCCGAATGGCAGAGTGGGCATTTGAAACTCAACCATATTGTAGTGAGTCTGAAGTCACATGGAGGCCCAAACAGGTCAGAATGGCAGTTACATTCCTTAAATGACGTCAGATGGTTTTGTTGTTTTCAACAATTGGCTGTGGATTTATAGGAGTTATTAGATTCGTAATTCCAGATATTTATTGAATCCCAATTCGACGACCGAGCATGGTCAGAATCAAACCCCAGTCCGTGGTGTCTGAATAAACAGACCAGTGTTCAGTGGGAATCGTGTTCGGGCATTGCAGAAAAGCAGTGAATCTGATCTTATCCAATGAAGTCGCTTTTCCCCGATACTGTCCTGTGCCATTTTCCTGACCCTGACCCCCCCCCCCCCACCCCCGCCCACCTCCAATAATATCTGGTCCATATCAGTAAAAGCTACTACAAGAGTATTGATCTCACAACAGTGGTAACCAAATGGATCAAATGGTCTACAGGTCCCGATAGTGGGGTTGGGGCACATTCACCCAGCAACAGTGACCCCAGCCATCGACTGATCGGTATCAATGGGAGAGTCTGTATTAGATTCTGCAATGCCTTAGTGAAATAGGAAATGACTCCGCAAACACATGATGAAAGAGCAGCGCTCCGAAAGCTAGTGCTTCAATAAAACCTGTAAGACCATAACCTGCTGTTGGGTCATTTTTAACTTTGTACTCCATAGTCCAACACCGGCATCTCCAAATTAATGAAATGGGGGTATGGGATGGAAAGTTCGGTTAGTGATCGTAGGAGGGAAGAAATCTCTGAGAACGGGTGGGTTTGAATTCTGACATATGAAACACAGAGATGTGAGCGAGAAGAACTTCAAGGAAAAAAAAAATCACCTTGGAGAAAATCAAAACTTTAAAACAACTGATTCCTTTGTGTTTCACAAAAGACTGGGACACATAGAGCAATGACTGCCGTGACTCGGATACGAACCGAGGTGGCTGCGGCCACAACGCAGAAGGCTAACCACTAAACAATTACAGCAACCCACAGATGAACACAGCAAGCTCACCCAATACGTACAGTATCATAAGGAATGTTAGGAAGAGCACCAAATGCACAATATCAGTGCTAAGCGAAACAGTAGCATATATTTGGGAACTCAGAAAGGTTTGACGGTTTAACATCGATTCCCCTAGTGGCTGTGTTGATTTCATCATTAATGTGTTTAGGGCTGAGATAAAGAGATTTCTCCAAAACATCAAAGACTCCGGGGACAGTGCAGCTTTTCTTACCTGCACATCCACCAATATCATTTATTGTATCCGTTGCTACCGATGCGATCTCCTGTACATTGGGGAGACTGGGCTCCACCGAGCAGAGCGCTTTAGGGAACATATCTGGGACACGCGCACCAATCAACCACCCAGCCCTGTGGCCCAACATTTCAACTCTCCCTCCCACTCTGCCGAAGATATGGAGGTCTTGGGCCTCCTTCAACGCCGCTCCCTCACTACCAGACACCTGGAGGAAGAACGCCTCATCTTCCGCCTCGGAACACTTCAACCCCAGGGCATCAATATGGACTTCGACAGTTTCCTCATTTCCCCTTCCCCACCACACCCCATTTCCAAACTTCCAGCTTAGCACTGTCCCCATGACTTGTCCTGACTTGTCCTACATGCCGATCATCTATTCCACCTATCCATTCCACCCTCACCCCCGACCTATCACCTTCATCCCCTCCCCCACTCACCTATTGTACTCTGTGCTACTTTCTCCCCACTCCCACCCTCCTCTCACTTATCTCTCCACCCTTCAGACTCTCTGCCGGTATTCTCGATGACGAGCTTCTGCCCGAAACGTCGATTTTCCTGCTCCTCGGATGCTGCCTAAACTGCTGTGCTCTTCCAGCACCACTAATCCAGAATCTGGTTTCCAGCATCTGCAGTCATTGTTTATACCAAGCTTTTGTTGAAATGTATACTTCAATAGCAATGCAGTTTAACATCGGTTACTTCACGAGTTTCCCCACACAAGGCAGTAACCACTGCTGCCACATAGTCCAGGTTCCCAGCCCCAGACTCAGAGGAACTGAGTGGCACAGTCGCGAAGAACCAACTTGAAATCAAGATGGGAATGAGGTTGCACAGATACTCGATGGCTCAAGTGACGCAACCGGAGAATGCACGGTGTTTCTATGATGGGTTAGAGGCGCAAGCAATTCCGAGGGTGGGAGTGCTCCTGGTCAAAGGCGGGGCAGAAGGGAAAATCTGTTCCCGTTTATAATAACAGCAATCTGCAGTGCATCTTGCTGAGACAGCTGAGTGCCACAACTGGAGCGAGGGCAGCTGGTTTGATGTTTAATTTTGCTTCACTATCACGCACTTCCCTGGAATGAATTGCTTTCACCAGTTTTATTTCCAATTGTGTGATATCTCCCTGCAGTCTGCGGCTTTCTTCCTCATGGTTAATTGCATGACTAACTGTTGTGTGATCTGCACACTGCTAAATCACGGCCACTATAAGTAAATATGAATCATTGATCTATATGAGAGAACAGTGGAACTCACTGCAGGCATGCTTCGGAGGTTTGCAGGCGAGACCAGTATTGTAGACAGTGAGGAAGATTATCGAAGTTTCAAAAGGATCTTAATCCAATGAGTCGTTGTACTGAAAAATGTAACATGGAGTTCAATCTGGACAAATGGAAGGTATTGCATTTTGGTACAACAAAAAGAGTATGGCTTTGCGTATGTTGGAGAACAGGGAAGCTCGGTGTGCAGGTACATAATTCCTTGTAATTTGCATTCCCAACAGACAAGATGGTTCAAAGGCATTTAACATACTTCCCTTCATTGCTCAGTCCTTTGTGTATAGTAGTTGGGACGTTATGTTGAAGTTTTGCAGGACATTGATGAGGCCTGTTCTGGATTAGTATGTCCAGTTCTGGTCGCCCAGTTGTGGGAATGATATTATTCAGCTGTAGGATGTTCACAAAAGGTTTGCACGCTTGTTGCCAGTGGAAGTTTTGAGTTATAATGAAAGGCTGGATAGGTTGAGACTATTTTCAGATTCGAGATTGGGGTGCTGGAAAACCACATCAGGTAAGGCAGCATCCGAGGAGCAGGAGAATATTTTTTTTCACGTAAGTGTCGTTCATCAGGCTCTTCCCCGAAACGTTGATTCTCCTGCTCCTCAAATGCTGCCTGATCTGCTGTGCTTTCCCAGCACAAGATTCTCGACTCTGATCCCTCATCTGAAGTTCTCACTTTCTCCTAGTTGAGACTGTTTTCACTCTAGGTTAGGGGTTTGAACGGCGACCTGACAGAAGTTTATGAATTATTGAGAGACAAGTTTAGAGTTAACGATACCGGCCTTTTCCCAGGATGGGGATTTCAAGACTAGAGGGCATATGTTTAAGATGAATGAGAGATTTTTTTTATAAAATAGACATGTGCCGCAATGTTATAGGGAATGTGTTTTACGTGTGTAATTAACTTGCTGAGGAAGTGATGGATGAGGGTATGTTTGCAACATTTAATGGACAATTAATCCCAAACATGAATGGGAAAGTCGGATTTTTAAAATAAATTTATTCATGCCGAGTACGTTAGTTATTTCCCAGAGGGCATTTAAGAGTCAACCACGGTATTATCCATCTGGAGTCTCCTGTGGGACAGAGCAGATGAATATGGCAGTTTGCTTCCAGAACTGGCATGATTGAATCAGATGGGATTTTCCACACAACTGATTCAGGGCATTACAAGACTCTTCAATTCCAGATGCTTATTGAATTCAAACTCCACCATCTGTCATGCCAGGACTTGAACTCTTTGTCCCCAAAATATTACCAGGGTTTTGGATTAACAACACAGTAATAAAACTACAAGGGCATTATCACCACTCAGCGGGTACAGGAGGAGGCAGACGGGAATGGGTTAGTTTGGCAGTATGTTCAGCATGGATCGGTTGGACTGACAGGCCTGTTTACATGTTGTATGACTCTGATTGACGCTATGGAGCAGGCAGCTGGTTGGGATTAAATGCGCATTGACATCATCATCGAACACCTGATGGGATATGTAGTCCTGCTGCAGTCTCCGGAGGTTGTTTTGCTCAGTGATCCCTTCCCACACATGGGACTGGTGAACGGCCTCTCCCTAGTGTTACTGATTAAATGAGATTCCATTTCTATGGTTAATTGAATCGCTTCCAGCAGTTCCCACAGTGCCCTGCTTTCTCTGTGGTATCAGTGTCCTTTTTACAACCCAGGGTGAACGATCCTTTCAAATTGTGTCCACACAGATACAAATCCTGTTTTCCATGTTGTGAATGTGTTTTCATTCTTCCTTATTCACCCGCAGGGTGTGAGTATCACTGGTCTGGACAACATTTATTCTTTGCCCCTCGTTCGTTGCTGTCTGGCTACACCACAAACCCAGGTGTGATCCCAGCCTCGGGTATCTGTCTGTGGGCAGTCTGCACATTCTCTGTGTGTTTGCGTTTTTATTTCTCCCTCTGACCAAAGATGTGCCAGTTACAGGGATCAACAATGGGAATGCAGGCTTTTGGGACCGGGAATGCCGTGGGGTCTTGTGGAATGCGCTTCGGATGTACCGTGTGGACTGGAAGGGCAGATTAGACTGCTTCCCCACATGGTGGAGATTCTTGAATTAAGGGTCAGTTCATGGTTTTCTGGTCCTGGAGTCTCTCGTCGGCAGGACTGGGTGAAGATGGTTGAATCCCCTGCATCAGGGACGTGAATGAATGGGATTGCAGGAAATTAAAGTCATGATCTCTGTTCCTGAGGTCAGGCTTGTATTTCATGTTTTATTCGTCGAACGTAAACATCACCGTTTCCGTGTCCCAACCCCCAAGGATGACTAGTTTAAAATATCACCCCAACACCACTTTCTCCTGGTTGACGTCTTGACTGTGGTGAAGAAACTGATACTGAGCTGATGCGAGCAAATGTAGCTGCCACCGCCAGTGTCTGAAACACAAATGCAAACAGAAAAATCACTTTTAAACCCATCACTGCAAAGTTAAGGGCTCAACACGCTCCACTTGTGCCACTCAGCTGTCTTAATAAGATGCGACAGAAATCGCTATGATAGTATCAACGGGGACAACCATTCCCTTGAGCGGGAGCACACTCAACCGAGGAATTTCTTGCGCCTCTTTCCCATCACAGAAGGACAGGACACTCACCTATTGCATCACTGGAGCCAGAGAGTAATCCGCGCTCACATTCCCACACCCATTTCCGGTTGGGTATTGGTGGCTGTGCCAATGTTCAGCTGAAATGCTATTGAAGCATACTTTTCAACACTATCCTGTACTGTCCCCCGAGTCTTTGATGTTTTGTCGAAATCGATCAATCTCAACCACATGCAGGCCAGACCTAGTAAGGATAGCAAATTCCATCCCGAAATGACATCATTGGAACATTTTTTTTCAACAATTGTTGAATTGTTGATATACAATTGTTGATATATAATAGTCATTAGATTCTTCCTTGCTGTACCTGAGCCGGTCCAAATCAACTAACTAAACACGTCGCCCAATTTCTAAGCATCCGTATCCCTCTGCTTCTCACTTACTCATGCATCTGTCCAGGCGCACCTGAAATGAATCTACCATGCCTGCCTCTCCTACCTCTGCTGGCAATGCATTCCAGCACCTACCACCCTGTGTGTAAAATACTTTCCATGTCTATCTCCCTTAAAAGTTTCACTTCTCTCATTGAACTCATGACCTCTCATTATTGAATCCCTCATCTTTGGAAAAAGCTTATCTCTATCCACCCTGTCTGTACCCGTCATGATATTGTAGACCTCAATCAGGTCCCCTCAATCTCGTTTTTTCCTCATGAAAGCAGAAGTAATCTACTCAACCTCTCTTCAGAGCTTGCATCTTCCATACCAGGCAACATCTGCATAAACCTTCTCCGCATTCTCTCCTTAACATCCACATAGTTTTGGTAGTTTGGCGACCAGAACTGCATAGAGTATTCGAAACGCGGCCGAAACAAACTCTCGTACAATTTTTGCAGGACTTGCCTGCTCTTATACCCAATGCTCTATCCGGTGAAGGCAAGCGTGCCATATGCCTTCTTGACCACTCTATCCACCTGTGCAGTCACCTTCAGGGTGCAAAGGACCTGAACTCCCAGATCTCTCTTCTCATCAAGTTTACCCAAGGCTCTTCCGTTTACTGTATACTTGGCTCTGGAATTAGACTTCCCCAAATCATTACCTCACATTTACTTGGACGGAAATCCATTTGCCACTTCTCTGCTCAACTCTTCTGTCTATCTGTATTCCTCTTCATTCTTTGACTGTCCTCTATGTTTTCTGGCTACTCCACCAATCTTTGTGTCATCTGCAAATGTAGTGGTGAGATACTGGGCTAGCAACCCTTGGAGATTGGAACATGGCAGTTGTTCATCCCATGCAGAAAGGAACCATGTTTGGATGCTTTTTCCCAGTGAAGTACCACTGTTTCTTGATGTAGATCAATAATTCAAACTTTTTTATTAGGAGTCATGATTTAGAAGTTTACTGACGATACATAGTCGTGTAGTAGACTCTGATGAATAATGTCAGGGACCGCAGGGATGTATCCATCAGGTGGAAAGGCAAAATGGTGAATGGAATTGAATCCAGACCAATGAGTGGTGGTGAATTTGGGGAGTTGTAATAATAACAGTGAGGATTCTGATTGGTGAACAGGAACAAAGAGATCTTGGAATGGGCATTCACAGATCCCTGAAGACATGGACAGGGAGATCATTTGTTCGAGAGGGTTTTGGATATTTTCTATTGTTGACCACAGACTGTGGATGATATTCGATCTTTCGCAACTGCCAGTTTAGGAAACAGCTAAAGGAATGAGCACAAGTCTGGTCCTTGCAATAATCTATATTTTTAAACATTGAAAGATGAAAGATAGAGGGCTGAAGTATAAATCTTTGCCCATCAAACTTCTTCAGAACTCAATGAATTTACCACTGATTCCTCTCCAAGTCATGCTGGTATGAGCCTTGGACGCTAATTTGCACATGGTGAATGTTCAGTGCATCTTCAAACTTGTTCTTATGGTCGGTACACTTTTTGAGCTTTGAAGGTTCTGTCAACAAAGCCTGGATAACTAACTCCAGCCAATCTTCTATGTGGTGCACTCTGCTTCAATTGTGCCTTAGCAGTTAAGGGAATAAATATTCAGGTGTTGAACAATATACAGTTAAGTGACTGCATTGTCGTGGAGGGTGTCCAGTTCCTTCAGTGATATTGAAGCTGCACCCACCTAGGCAAATGGAGAGAGTTCTGTTAAACATCTACTTTGTGCGTTGCGGACGATGTAGGCTTCACGGAGACAAGAGTTGAGTTAATAATCAAACAAAGTTGACCCACGGACAGGTTTTTGTCGTCCACTTCTTTATACGGGCGGTCAGGTTCCATTTTTCCAAAATACTAGCTCTCAGGACGACTACACGGAGGAATTCAGTTACATTGAAGCCATTGAATGTCAATCAAACATGATTAGATTCTCATTTGTTAGAGATAACTTTGCTGTATTTGGTCCTTCTGGGGGTCAATCCGATTCTAATCGCTTTCTGATTTCAAGTTTCAATTCCCGTCTGCGCCTGAAATTTCAACCCGTTTCCTTGCCGAAATTTCTTCACTTGTCTTAATAATATGTAAGGATGCTGTCAGGGGCAGCGCAGACTTACTAACATGTTGCTAACTCTGAATACAGTAGAACTTCGTGGAATGATTGGTTAGGCTGGGATTATTCTCCTTCAAACAAAGGAGGAGGAGGGGAACTTTATAATTACGTAATAACAATTATAAATGTTCAATATTCGTGGGATCTTGACAGGGTAGATACGAGCATTTGGCTTGCCCTATGCTCTGAAGAGAGCACCAGAGGACATAATCTCAGAATTAGATATTGCCCATTTAATTCAGAAATGAGGAGTAAGTTCTTTGCTCAGGGGTCTAAGAAACTTTGGCATTTTCCAGTAACCGCTGTTGAGACTGTGTGGTTGGGTATTTTCAAACTGTGCCAGATAGTTAATCAGAAAGATGATGAAACTTTGTTGAGCTAAGTGAGCAGAAAGGAATTCAAGATGAAGGAGCATCGCTCAGAAAGCTAGAGCTTCCACGTAAACCTGCTGGACTCTAACATCGTGTTGTGTGATTTTTTACTTAGTTCAACACCGGCATCTCCAAATCAGATCAACCATGAGTTCGTTGAATGGTTGAGCAGACTCCTTGGGCTAAATAGCATACTTCCACTTTGTTTAACATTTCATCTAACGCCTTATTTTATTCATAAATTCAGAATTGTGAAGGGATGGGATGAAGTGACAGGAAAGGTTTATTAAACAGATCAGACAGATTATGAACAAAGCTCATAAACACAGGAAAAAAGAAATGTGCTGTGACCTGGGGGCAACAAATGACACTGGGCCCAGCACAGGTGGCTGTGTACAGAAGCTGTGATTGCTGAAGGAAGTTACTAGATCTTATACAGTTTGCACGCTCTCAGTCAGTGATCACGTTGGATGATGGATCGTTGCATAACTCACACACAGCAGAAATTGGTGAAAGAATGAAAGGTTCGTTTCATTGGAGAAATTTTCTGTGGTTCCAATTCCGAGTGACTGTTTGAAATACTGATCAGATCTTTGTGTGAAGTGTTAGGTTAAAATACTCATGAACAACCCCACTGGATAAACTTGTGCGCCCGATCTCTTGTTATTTTTTTCTCTTTGTTTCGATGTAAATTTATAGAAAGACAAGATGGAATGTAGGGCGGAAAGAAAAATGCGTTCCTTCTCATTACACCAATTTCATCTCCAATTGAATAGAATGACTGCTCTCACTCTTCATTTCGACTTTAATGTGGTGTCGATTATTTGTGAATCTCCCGTGCAGTGAAGGGCAAGAACAAGATTCTCGATCTCGTGTATACCAGAGTGTGAGGTGCAAAGGAAAACTGCTAGATCGGTGCGTAAAGTTAGCAACCAGAGTGTGACTCGAACCCGTGAATGTGGAGCACAGCGGTGTCATAACCCACCACCATAATCTCGCGGTCTCCTTTGCACATTTTGTAGAGGTGTGACATGTGACCTCATCAGGTTACATGTGGTGAAAGTCTTGGATGAGAAAGTTCCAGAGCGGAATCGAATCCACACCATTGTGTTTCTGCTTTCACTAGAATTATAATAACAGCAAGTTCCAATAAATAGTCATGCTCGTCAGAATGAATAGCTGTCATTAATACAGTCTGAGTCAGAACTGAGTCAGAATGAAACAGGACAAGAATTTTCCGTCATATTTACACCTACATTTGGCACATTATTTCTTCAGTCACTTTCTCTTCCACGTGAAGAAGCAGCCATGGTGAGTGAAATAAAGGCAATATTGTTGCTCAATGGCCTTTCTCATATGGCTGAACCTGAATTGGATTAAATCGCAAGAAATGCTGATTTGTTCGTTTCATTTTAATTTTGCTAAAACCTCACAATGTTCATTGTAATAATCAGAAGTGAATTAGATATATCTCATTGGAACGATTAATGTTGTATTCAAATTTGCTCAGCAAATTTATTTCAGCTTAAGGAAAATACTGCTTAAAAAAACAGAGGGTTAAAATGCAAAAGAAAACCCAAAAGTTATGTTGCTCGTTGCTTTGGCAGATTTCACTGATTATTAAATGAACCAAACATCATGGTGTTTGTTCTCACATCCTTAACGCATGTGATGAAAGCAGGAAGTCGATCTCCAAGCAACTGGTCACTTCCTATTCATTATGTAATATCTCCCCTTCACAATAAATAAAAATCCACTCAGTTCCATTTATAATGCTTTAGGTGGAATATTATGCCAAATCTTTCAAAATGCAGAGTTTTGGAACCGAATCTTATTCAGCTGCACACATTAAAGTAATTTCTTTACGTTTAAAGTCAACCCACTTAGACATTGTTTCCCGGCAACTTCCGACCGACTACACCCCACCTCTGCACCTTTACCTAGCTACACGCTGTCTCTCTCCTTGTGAAATTTATTCTTTGTATGTCATCAAATGTGCCTTTCAAAATTTTCAAAAACAGATTCTCGGACTGACAGTGATTCTGTTCTCATCATTTTTTGTCCTTCAAAGGTTTTATCAAAGGTATTGAATGCCTGACATCTAGATGTTTACTGACTTAAAAGTGGGAATGTTCCACCTATTTACTCTGTCCAAACATTTCATAACCTGAAAAAAAACCCATTAAGCCTTCCTTGGTTCAGGGATAACTGTTCTCAATTTTCCAAGAAGACAAGTGAATAAAATCTCATCCTCAGTACACCCCCATCAGCATCTTCTCTAATGGCTTTACACCCCAGTAAACACCGTCATTATCAATTCATCGAATCACAGAATCCTACAGTGCAGAAAGAGCATTTCAGTCAATCGAGCCAGTGTTGACTCTCTGAAGCGCATCTCACCCACACCTAGCTCCCCTCCCTATTTCCTTATATTTCACCTGAAAAAGGGGAATCCCTCCCCCTTATGATTTCAAATAAACCTGTTGGAGTATAACCTGACGTCCTGTGACTTCTGACCTTATCCCCACGTTACCCATGGCTAATTCACCTAACTTACTTAATTCACTCCCTGGACACGAGCGGGCAATGTAACTTTGCCAATCAACCTAACCCTCGCTCTGAACAGCAGTGCGAATTACTGAGACAATATTCCATCATACTGAGCAAATGGTGTAATGTTTTTTAATGGTTTTATAACCTGTTAAAACTGATCAAAACAAATGAACCCAAATTTAATGTATTGAAACACTACTCTGTCTTTTACAATTTCATTCGTGCTGCGGGAAATGTTTCTGCACTCATATTTGAATGCGTTTATGTTGTTTCTTCCTCAGCTTCCTGCTTCTAGTAAATACTTCAATCCGGAACAAGTCTGTCAAATGCTTTTCATTCCAACACAGTCACAAGGTGAAGTTTGCAGAAGTCACGTGTTTGGCCGTTCACTGACACTGCCTCCCTGAGAGTTGCAACCCTTTCCCACACTGATTCAGGCAGCATTTCCTTCGTGTGACATGCCCCATCGAGAATGGAAGGACAGGTATCAATACCCGCACTTGGGAATGGAGCGACAGTTTTAAAACGTTTACACTGTCCCGAGCGTAAAATTGAGCCCTGTGATAGGTGGGGACACTAACCATTATACGACCGAGGACAAGAGTGTCAAAGGAGGCCCTTCAACCAAATGTGGCCACACTTGTCAAACACAACTGCCTAATGAACTGAATCCCATTTCAGAATGCTGACCCAACAGCCTTATATGTCTTGGCATCAAAAGTGCACATCTGAATATTTATTCAGTTATAAGGGTTTATGCCGATTTGAAAAATGCAGACAGTGTATTCCAAATTCCAACCAACCACTGGTTGATAAAGCTTTTTCGCATATCTTCTCAAACCTTTCTGTCTTTCTCCTTAAGTCTCTGGCCCCTGCTGATCCATCTTTCCATCAATGGGAAACTCGTTCAGTCAACCCTGTCCACACCCTAACTCAATCATGTCTTGTCTCCATCTCCTTTACACTGCGACAAACACTCCACTCTGTCCTGTCTGGCTTCACAACTGAAACTCTTCAGCCCAAACAGTATCCCAGTAAATATCTCCTGCATTTTTCTCAGTGTGATCACATCCCTGCTGTTATGTGACTTGCAAAACTGCACACAACAATCTTGCTAGAGCCTAATGAGCATTTGTTTTAAAATATCTGGATTAGTATGAGGGCGCTTCTGGCTAAGCAGAATTTATTACCCATTCCGAATTGCCCAGAGGGCAGTTGAGCCTCAACCATATTGTTATGAGTCTGAAGTCACATGCAGCCGAGACCAAGTAAGGATTGCAAATTCCATCCCGAAATGACATCAGTGGAACAGATTTTTTTTCAACAATTGTCAATGGATCTATAGTTGTCATTAGATTCTTCCTTGCAGATATTTTTTGAATCTAAATTTGACAATCATGACATAGTGTGATTCAAGCCCGAGTACCCAGACTATGACCTCGGTCTCTAGATTATCAGTCCTATGAAATTACCACAAGACCAACACAGAAAACCACAAAAGCTGATCTTTTCCAACAAAACGTCTTTTCACCGAAACTGCCCTGGGTATTTTCCATGAGCCTGAAGCTCCAATTGTCTCTAGCCTTTGTCAGTAAAAACTGCTACATGGGGATTGATTTCACAACCGCGGTATCCAAATGGATCGATTTGTTTGAAGGTCCCGATGATGGGATTGGGGCACGTTCACCGAACAACAGTAACCGCAGCAGCAGCACAGACAGAACAGTATGAATGTGAAAGAGAGTGATAGATTGGGCATTGCCTCAGAGAAATGGGGGGAGGGACGGAAAGGAGGTTTAATGATCGTGGGAAGGACCGGAATCTCTGACAACGGGTGTGTTTGAATCCTGATATATGAAACGCAGAGATGTGAGAGAGTGGAATATTAAGGTAAAACAATTAATTTCTTAGCATGTGTCACAAAACGGACAACGGAGAGAATACTAAGTGCCATGATTTGGGTTCAAATCGAGGTTGCTGTGGTCACAATGAAAAATACCGACAACCACGATCACAGGAACCACAGAACAGGATGCTTGCAAGCAGCAATAAGTATACTAGCAGAGGAAATATTCGGAAGAACAGCAAATGCACAATATCAGTACTCAGTGAGCAGTGACAGATATGTGGGAACTGAGAATGAGCTGAATCTTTCAGATCGATGTCCTCAGAGGCTGTGGAGATCCCTTGAATGAGAAGGTTGAAAGATGAGATTGATTTCGACAAAACATCAAAGACTCGGGGGGACAGTACAGGATATTGTTGAAATATATGCTTCAAGAGCATTTTAGCTTAACATCGGCACAGTCGCCCAGATCCAACCGGAAATGGGGATGGGAATGTGTGCGCGGGGTTACTCACTGGCTCCAGTGAAGCAACAGGTGAGCGTCCTGTCCTTTTGTGATGGTATAGTGGCGCAAGAAATTCCTCGGTTGAGTGTGCTCCTGCTCAAAGGAAAGGTTTTCCCCGTTTATACTATCAGAGCTATTTCCGGCGCATCTTTCGAAGACAGCTGAGTGGCACAAGTGGAGCGTGTTGGCCCCTTAACTTTGCAATGGTGGGTTTAAAAGATGATTTTGCTGTTTGGATCTGTGTTTACGACACTGGCGGTGGCAGCTACATTTGCTCGCATCAGCTCAGTATCAGTTTCTTCCACACAGTCAAGACTTCAACCTGGTGAAGGTGGTGTTGGGATGATATTTTAAACTTGTCATCTTTGGGGGTTGGGACACGGAAACGGCGATGTTTACGTTCGGCGAATAAAACATGAAATATAAGCCTGACCTCAGGAACAGAGATAATAACTTTAATTTCCTGCAATCCCATTCATTCATATCCCTGATGCAGGGGAGTCTACAATCTTCACCCAGTCCTGCCTACGAGATACTCAGGACCAGAAAAACATGAGCTGACCCTTAATTCAAGAATCTCCACCGCCTGGGGAAGCAGTCTAATCGGCCCTTCCAGTCCACACAGTACATCCGAAGCGCATCCCACCAGACCCCACGGTATTCACTGTCCCATAAGCCTGCATTTCCCATTGTTGATCCCTGTAACTGGCACATCTTATGTCAGAGGGAGAATTAAAATCGCAAACACACAGACAATGTGTGGACTGCCCACAAACAAACACCCGAGGCTGGGATCACACCCGGGTTTGTGGTCTAGCCAGACAGGAACGAACGAGGAGCGAAGAATAAATGTTGTCCTGACCAGTGATACTCACACCCTGTGGGTGAATGAGGAAGAATGAAAACACATTCACAACATGGAAAACAGGATTTGTATCTGTGTGGACACAATTTGAAAGGATCGTTCACCCTGTGTAGAAAAAGGGACACAGATACCACAGAGAAAGCAGGCAATGTAGGAACTGCTGGAAGGGATTCAATTAAACACAGAAATGGAAACTCATTTAATCAGGAAGACTGGAGCGAGACCATTCACCAGTCCCGTGTGTGGGAAGGGATCACTGAGCAAAACAACCTCCGGAGACTCCAGCAGGATTACATATCCCATCAGGAGATCGATTATGCTGTCAATGCGCATTTAATCCCAACCAGCTGCCTGCTCCATCGCGTCAATCAGAGTCATACAACATGAAAACAGGCCTGTCAGTCCAACCGATCCATACTGAACATACTGCCAAACTAACCCATTCCAGTCTGGCCCCTCCTGTACCCGCTGAGTGGTGATAATGCCCTTGTAGTTTTATTACTGTGTTGTTAATCCAAAACCCAGGTAATATTTTGGGGACAAAGAGTTCAGGTCCTGGCATGACAGATGGTGGAGTTTGGATTCAATAAGCACCTGGAATTGAAGAGTCTCGTGATGCCCTGAATCAGTTGTGTGGAAAATCCCATCTGATTCACTCATGCCAGTTCGGGAAGCAAACTGCCATATTCATCTGCTCTGTCCCAGAGGAGACTCCAGATGGATAATACCGTGGTTGACTTTGAAATGCCCTCTGGGAAATAACTGACGTACTCGGCATGAATAAATTTATTTTAAAGATCCCACTTTCCCATTCATGTTTGGAATTAATTGTCCATTAAATGTTGCAAACATGCCCTCATCCATCACTTCCTCAGCAAGTTAATTACACACGTAAAACACCGTCCCTAAAACAATGCCGCACATGTCTCTTTTTTTAAAAATCTCTCTCTTTTCATCTTAAACATATGCACTCTCGTCTTGAAATTCCCCTCCAGGGAAAAGGCCGCTATCGTTAACTCTAAACTTGTCTCTCAACAATTCATAAACCTCTGTCAGGTCGCCGTTCAAACCCCTAACCTAGAGTGAAAACAGTCTTAACTAGGAGAAAGTGAGAACTTCAGATGAGGGATCAGAGTCAAGAATCTTGTGCTGGGAAAGCACAGCAGATCAGGCAGCATTTGAGGAGCAGGAAAATCGACGTTTCGGGGAAGAGCCTGATGAACGACACTTGCGCAAAAAAAAATTATTCTCCTGCTCCTCGGATGCTGCCTTAACTGATGTGGTTTTCCAGCATCCCGATCTCGAGTCTGAACAAAGTCTCAGCCTATCCAGCCTTTCATTATAACTCAAACCTTCCACAGGCAACATGCGTGCATACCTTTTGTGAACCTCCTACAGCTGAATAATATCATTCCCACAACTGGGAGACCCGAACTGGACATACTATTCCAGAAGAGGTCTCATCAATGTCCTGCAAAACTTCAACATAACGTCCCAACTACTATACACAAAGGACTGAGCAATGAAGGGAAGTATGTTAAATGCCTTTGAACCATCTTGTCTGTTGGTAATGCAAATTACAAGCAATTATGTACCTGCTCACCGAGCTTCCCTGTTCTCCAACATACGCAAAGCCATACTCTTTTTGTTGTACCAAAATGCAATACGTTCCATTTATCCAGATTGAACTCCATGTTACATTATTCAGTCCAACGACTCATTGGATTGAGATCCTTTTGAAACTAAGATAATCTTCCTCACTGTCTATAAATATTGGCGTCGTCTGCAAACCTACGAAGCATGCCTGCAGTGAGTTCCACTGTTCTCTCATATAGATCAATGATTCATATTTACTTATAGTGGCCGTGATTTGCCAGTGTGCAGATCATACAATTAACCATGAGGAAGAAAGCCGCAGACTGCAGGGAGATATTAAACAATTGGAAATAAAAATGGTGAAAGCAATTCATTCCAGGGAAGTGGGTAATTAAACTTCAAACCAGCTGCCCACGCTCCAGTTGTGGCACTCAGCTGTCTGAGTAAGATGCACTGTAGATTGCTGTTATTATAAACGGGAACAGATTTTCCCTTCTGCCCCGCCTTTGACCAGGAGCACTCCCAACCTCGGAATTGCTTGCACCTCTCAACCATCGTACAAACACCGTGCATTCTCCGGTTGAGTCACTTGAGTCATCGAGTATCTCTGCAACCTCATTCCCATCTTGATTTCAAGTTGGTTATTTGCGACTGCGCCACTCAGTTCCTCTGATTCTGGGGCTGGGAACTGGGACTATGTGGCAGCAGTGGTTACTGCCTTGTGTGGGGAAACTCGTGAAGTAACCGATGTTAAACTGCATTGCTATTGAAGTATACATTTCAACAAAAGCTTGGTAACAACAATGACTGCAGATGCTGGAAACCAGATTCTGGATTAGTGGTGCTGGAAGAGCACAGCAGTTCAGGCAGCATCCGAGGAGCAGTAAAATCGAGGTTTCGGCCAAAAGCTCTTCATCACGAATTCAGGCAGAGAGCCTGAAAGGTGGAAAGATAAGTGAGATGAGGGTGGGGGTGAGGCGAAAGTAGCATAGAGTACAATAGTTAAATGTGGGAGGGGATGAACGTGATAGGTCGGGGGGGAGTGTGGAATGGATAGGTGCAATAGATGATAGGCAGGTAGGACAAGTCAGGACAAGTCATGGGGACAGTGCTGAGCTGGAAGTTTGGAAATGGGGTGAGGTGGGGAAGGGGAAATGAGGAAACTGTTGAAGTCCACATTGATGCCCTGGGTTTGAAGTGTTCCGAGGCGGAAGATGAGGCGTTTTTCCTCCAGGTGTCTGGTGGTGAGGGAGCGGCGGTGAAGGAGGCCGAGGACCTCCATGTCTTCGGCAGAGTGTGAGGGGGAGTTGAAATGTTGGGCCACAGGGCTGTGGTTGATTGGTGCGGGTGTCCCAGAGATGTTCCATAAAGCGCTCTGCTAAGAGGCGCCCAGTCTACCGAATGTACAGGAGACTGCACTGGGAGCAACGGATAGAATAAATGATATTGGCGAATGTGCAGGTAACAAAAGCTGCACTGTCCCCGGAGTCTTTGATGTTTTGGAGAAATCTCTTTCTCTCAGCCCTCAACACATTAATGATGGAATCAACACAGCCACTGGGGGAAACCGATGTTAAACGGTCAGACCATTCTGAGTTCCCACATATCTGCTACTGTTCGCTAAGCACTGATATCGTGCACTTGGTGCTCTGCCGAACATTCCTTATGATACTGTATTTATTGCATGAGGGTAGTGTGTTCATCTGTGGGTTGCCGTGTTTGTATAGTGGTTAGTATTCCGCATTGTGGCCGCAGCAACCGCAGCTCGAATCCGAATCATGGCAGCAAATACTCTATGTGTCCCAGTCTTTTGTGAAACACAAAGGAATCAGTTGTTTTAAAGTTTTGATTTTCTCCAAGGTGATTTTTATCCTTCAAGCTCTGCTCGCTCACATCTCTGCGTTTCATATGTCAGAATTCAAATCCACCCTTTCTCAGAGATTTCTTCCCTCCTACGATCACTAACCGAACTTTCCATCACATACCCCAATTTCATTTATTTGGAGATGCATGTGTTGGACTATGGAGTACAAAGTTAAAAATGACCCAACACCAGGTTATGGTCTTACAGGTTTAATTGAAGCACTAGCTTTAGGAGCGCTGCTCTTTCATCATGTGTTTACGGAGTCATTTCCTACTTCACTAAGGCATTGCAGAATCTAATACAGACTCTCCCATTGATACCGATCTGTCTGTGTGGCTGGGGTCACTGTTGCTGGTTTAACGTGCCCCAACCCCACCATCGGGATCTGCAGACCATTTGATCCATTTGGTTACCACTGTTGGGAGATCAATACTCATGTAGCAGCTTTTACTGATATGGACCAGATATTATTGGGGTTGGGGGGGGTGGGGTCAAGCTCAGGAAAATGGCACAGAACAGTATCGGGGAAAAGCGAATTCATTGGATAAGATCAGTTTCACTGCTTTTCTGCAATGCCCGAGCGCTATTCCCACTGAACACTGAACTGTTGATTCAGACACCAGGACCCTGGGTTTGACTCCGACCATGATAGGTGGTAAAATTGGGATTCAATAAATATCTAGAATTACGAATCTAATAACTCCTATATATCCATGTTCAATTGTTGAAAAAACATCTGACGTCATTTAAGGAATGAAACTGCCATTCTTACCTGCTCGCGCCTCCATGTGACTCCAGACTCACTACAATATGGTTGAGTTTCAACTGTCCGCTGTGCAATTAGGGATACCAATCAATACTGCCGAGCCAGCGACGCCCTCATACTGTAACAGAATAGAAAAAAAGTTCATTTGGCTCAAGCTAGATTACTGTGTGCAGTTCTGCAATTCAGAGTACTGCATGGATGTGATCGCACTGGGAATGTTGCAGTAGAGATTCACTGGGATATTGTCTGGGCTGAAGAGATTCAGTTGTGAGGAGAGATTGGACAGACTGGGGTTGTCTGTCACCGAGCAGAGGAGATTGGAGAAGACATGACTGAGATGTACTAAATACTGAGGATATGGATAGGATAGACTGAAAGAAGCGTTTCTTATTGATGGAGAGATCGAACACTGCGGCCAAGAGATTTCGGGAAAAGGCAGAAAAGTTTGAGTAGATTTGCGGAAAGGATCAGAGAGGCGGAAACCATTCTAACCTTAAAAAAAATTGAGATGTTAATTTGTGATGCCAAAACATGCAAGATTATGGGCTAAACGATGGAATACTTGATTCAGGTCGTTAAGCAGTTGTGATTGACAAGTGTGGACACAACAGGCTGAAGGGCCTCCTTCGATGTTGTTGTCCTCCACAGTATCGTGGTTAGTGTTCCCACCTGTCACAGGGCTCAATTCTCCGCTGGGGGCATTGTAAAGGTTTTAAACCTGTCGCTCTGTTCCCCAGTGAAGGTTATTAATGCCTGGCCTTCCATTCTCAATGGGACATGTCTCAGGAAGGACAGTTTTGTCTGAATCAGCGTGGGGAAGGTCTGCAGCTCCTGGGGAGAGAGAGTGTCAGTGACAGTGCAAACACGTAACTTCAGCCAATTGCACATTGTGTTTGTGTTGCAATGAAAACCATTATATAGAGTTGTTCCTGACTGATATGTTTATTTAAAGCAGGAATCTGAGGAAGAAAAGAGCAAACCCATTCAGATCTGAGTGCAGAAACATTTCCAGCAGCACGAATGAGGTTGAACAGCGCAGAACCGCGTTTGTAAGCATTGAATTCAGGTTGATAGGCGCAGCTTGCTTTCACTCGGCTGTGTTACCAATGTGTAAGTGATACAGACAGTGTTCAATGTGATGGCACATTTGCTCAGTGGCTCCAACTGCTGTTAATCTGTAGGATTGGTAGATTGGCCATGTTAAATTGCGCTGATGTGTCCAGGGAGTGAATTCAGTAAATTAAGTGAATTAGCCATGGGTAACGCAGTGATATCGTCAGCAGTCACACGATGCCAGGTTTTATTCCAACAGGTTTATTTGAAATCACAAGCCAGAGGCCTGCGGGGATAGAGACAGGAGCTAGGTCTGGTTGAGATGCTGTTCAGAGTCTCCCTACAGACTCGATTGGCTGAACTGCACTTTCTGCATTGTAGGGGGAATCTGTGATTCTATCAGAGAGGACACTGCCAGCGTTTACTGGCCCGTTAAGACATTAGAGACATGCTGACGGCGTTTCGTGGGGATGGGGGATGGAATTTTATTTATTTGTGTTTTGGAAAATTTGACACTGAACCAAGGAAAACCGAATGGAAGATTTCCAGAGTATTTGAGGTTTGGCGAGAGTAAATATGTGGTAAATTCACTCTTTCAAGTTCGTATATTTCTGAACGTCAGGCATTCAAAACCATAGATGTAGGACAAATAAATGATGGGAGCAGAATTTCTGTCACTCAGCGAATGTGTTTCCAAAATATTTGGAAAGGCACATTTAGAGAGCACAAGCAGTGAGTTTCACCAGGAGAGAGACAGCCTGTGGCCAGGTAAAAGTGTAAAAGTGGGGTGTGGGGGGTAGAAGGTGCGAGGAAACAATATCTAATTTGGACGACTTCAAATGCAAAGAAATATCGGAAACGTCTGCAGCTGAGTAAGATTCAGCAAAAAAACCACAGAGTTTTGAAAGATTTCTATTAATTTTCCACATGAAGCATTATAAATGGAACTGAGCAGATTTGGTATATTGTCAAGGAAAGCTATTCGATAATGAATAGGAAGTGACCCGTCTCTTAGAGATCGATTTCCTGCTTTAATCCCGTGCCTTAAAGGTGGGAGGACAATCGCCATAATGTTGGGTTCATTTGACACCCACTGAAATCTGCCAAAGAAACTGAGCATCAAAACTGGCATCCTGTTTTGTCGTTTAACCTTCTGTTTTTCTCATCAGTATTTTCTTTAAGCTGAAATAAATTCGGAGCAAAATTGAATGCAACATTTAACGTTCCAATCACATAAATCCAATTCAATTCAGATCATTAGAATGAACAGAGTGAAGTTGCAGCAAAATTAATAAAATGAAACGAACAACACTGCATTTCCGGTAATTTTACCCATTTCAGGTTCAGCCATATGAGAAAGACCATCGAGGTCAAACATCACCTTCACTTCTCTCTCCATATATACTTCTTCACGTTAGAGAGGAACTGTCTGAAGAAATTATGCGTCACGACGAAATGTGCGTGTGAATGTGACGCGAATTTCATGTTTGCTGGGTCATTCTGAGACAGTTCTGACTCGAAATAAATCAAGGACAAGGTATTACTTCCAAGGACGAGGTCAATCCCTTGGATTTTGCTGGTATTATTATTCTGCTGAAAGCAGAAACTTAATGGTGTGGATTCGATTCCGCTCAGGGAATTTCTTATTCACTCGGTGCACCATATGTGATCTAGATGGGGTCACATGTGAGCGCCTTTGCAATGGGCTGTAGTCTCCCAGGGGTTCAGGCGACGGGTTGCTCTTCCATTGTGCTTGTGTGGATTTGAATCCGACTCTGGCTTTTACTTCTATGAAACGCAGCTGTGGTTTCCCTTTGTGCCTCGCATCTTTAGGATACTTTGGATGGAGAATCTTGCTCTTGCCCTTCATTGCACCGGAGAATTGTGATAAATCGATACCTCATCAAAGTCGAAGTAGAGCAATATGGTTCTGTTGTAAGTTACATTGGGATAATGAAAAGGAGGGCAAGTGTTTCTATTCTCCTTTCATTCCATCTTGACCTTCTATGAATTTACATCGAAAGAACGGTGAACAAATAAGGAGAGATCGGCTGCAATAGTTTATCCAGTGGGCTTGTAAATTTTACTGTAATACTCCACACAAAGTTCTGATCAGTATTTTAAACAGTCAATTGAATTGGAACCACAGAAAACTTTTCCAATGAAAGGAATCATTCATTCTTTCACAACCTTTTGCTGTGTGAATCATACCGCGATCCATCATCCGGCGTGATCACCAAGTTGGCAACAATATTAGATCTACCAATTTTCTTTAGCAATCACAACATCTGCACATACCCATCTGTGGTGTGCCCAGTGCCATTTGTTGTCTCCAGGCCACAGCACATTTCTCGTTCATGAACTTATGAGCTTCGTTCCTGATCTGTCTGATCAGTTTGAGAAACCTTTTCTATCACCTCATCCCATCCCCTCAGAATTCTAAAGGCATCAATAAAATAAGGCGTTAGACCAAATGACGTAGGATTGGAAGTCGGCCATTCAGCCCATTGAGTCGGCTCCACCATTCAACGAACTCATGGCTGATCTGATAATCCTCAACTCCATTCTCCTGCATTGCCATGACAAAGCTTCATCATCTTTCTGGTTAAATATCTGTCTGGCACAGTTTGAAAATACAAAACAACTCAGCCTCAACAATCATTTCGGCAAGGAGTTCCACCGATTCACTGGATCCTGAGCAAATAAATTACTCCTCATTTCTGAATTAAATAGGCAATATCTAATTCTGAGTTCATGTCCTCTGGTGCTCTCCTCATAGCAGAGGGTGAACCACATGCCCGTATCTACCCTGTCAAGATCCCATGAGTATTGAACCTTTATAAATGTTACTATGTGATTATAGAGCTCCCCTCCCTCTCCTTTGTTTCAAGGAGAATAATCCCAGCCGAACTAATCATTCCACGAAGCTCCATTTTCTCCAGTGTTGACAACATGTTCATTAATCTCTGCTGTCCCCTGCAGCGTCCTTCCATATTATTAAGGCAGGTGGAGATATTTATGAGAAGAAACAGTTGAAATTTCAAGCACAGACGGGAATTGGATCTTGAAATCAGACAGTGACTGGAATCAGATTGGTCCACACAAGGCCGAAATAGAGTAATGATCACTCTGACAAATGATAATTTAATCATATCTCATTGACATTCAATAACTTTACTGTCAACAAATTACCCCGTGTAATCGTCCACAGAAGTATTATTTTGGGGGAAAAGCTTATAGAAACTGGCTACATAAACACTTTGACAACAATGACATGTTCTTGAGACATTTTTTGATTATAAACTCAACTCATTGTTCTGTGAATCCTACATCGTTTGGAAGGCACAAATGAGACGTGGAATATAACTCTCTCCATTTGCCGAGATGGGTGTAACTTCAATAACACTTAAGGAACTGGACACCGTCCACGACAATGCAGTCACTTGAGTGTACCCTATTCAACACCTGCAATATTCATTCCCTTCACCGCTAAGGCACAATTGCAGCAGAGTGCACCAACTATAAGATGCACTGGAGTAAGTCATTCGGGCATTTTTGACAACATTCAAAGCTCCACAGCTGTAGTGACGATAAGGACAAGGTTGGAAGATGCAACAAAACGCCACCGTTTTCAAGTTCCCCTCCAAGGCCCATAGCACCCTGACTTGGAAAGGAATCAGTGAGAAACTCATTAGTGAAACGGCCTTGATGGGCAAAGTTGCATACTTCAGCCTTCCATCTTTTATCTTACAAATTTAAGAAAAATGTTGATGTATGCGGTGACCAGACTTGTGCTCATTCCTTTAGCTGTTCCCTAAACTGGTGGTTGCTAAAGTTCTGCTATCATCCACAGCCTGTGGTTAACAATAGAAAATATCTGAAAATCGTCTCAATCAACTGACTCCCCTCAAGATTAGAGTGGTGTTGGAGAAGCACAACAGGTCCGGCAGCATTTGAGGATCAGGAAGAATGGACGTTTCAGTCAAAAGCCCTTCATCAGGAATGAGACTGGGAGCACATGGGATGGAGAGATAAATGGGAAGGGGGTGGGGCTGGGGAGAAGGTAGCTGAGAGTGCTGTAAGTGGATGCGGGTGTGGGGTGAACATGAAATGTCAGAGAAGTAGGTGGAGTGGATAGGTGGGAATGAAGATGCACAGGTGGGACAAGTCAGGCGGACGGAGTTGAGCTGGAAGGTGGGAACTGGGGTACGGTAGGGGGAGGAGAAATGAGGGAACGGGTGAAGTCCGAATTGATGCAAAGGGGTTGAAGTGTCCCGAGGCAGATGATGATGTTTTCTTCCTCCAGGCATCGGGTCGTGAGGCAGTGGCGACACAGGAGGCCCAGGACCTTCATGTCCTCCGGAGAGTTGGAAGAGGAGTTGAAATGTTTGGCCATGGGGCACTGGGGTTTATTCTTGCGGGTATCCTGGAGATATTCTCTGAATTATTGTGTGAGAACACATCTCCTCTCTCCAACTTAGAGGAGACCGCATCGGGTGGAATGTATACAAGAAATGGAATGTGTGGAAGTGCAGGCGAAACTTTGATGGATGTGGAAGCCTCCATGAGAGCCTTGGACAGAGGTGAGGAGGTAGATGTGGGTGCAGGTTTTGCAATTCCTGCAGTGACAGGGAAAATTATATTTCCCTCCCCACCCCGATCCACTTTTCACAAAGAATCTTTCCTCCACGACGACCTAGTCAAGTCCACGCCCTCCAAAAACCCACCCTCCCCTCACGGCACCTTCCCCTGCCACCACAGGATTGGAAAACCTGCACCCACATCTTCCCTCTCACATCTTTGCAGGGCTCCAATGAGCCTTCCACATCCATCAAATATCCGTATGCACTTCCACACATGTCATTTATTGCATCTGTGGCTCGCCATGCGGTCTCCTTTACATTGGGGCCAACAGGTACATTCTCGGAGAGCGCTTCAGAGAACATTTCCAGAGAACCTGCAACATTCAACTCCAACGCCCCATGACCAAAAACATCAATTACCACGTCCCCCGACTCTCCCAACGACATGCAGTTCCTGGGTCTTCTCCACCGCCATTCACTCACCACCAGACGCCAGATCTTCCACCTCGGGACCCTCAACCCCAGGGCATCAACGTGGTCTTCACCAGTTTTCTCATCTCCCCACGGCCACCTTATCCGTGTTCCAAATTTCTAACTTGGCACCATCCTACTGACCTGTCCCACTTGTCTATCTTCCTTTCCACCTATCCGTTCCACCCTCTTCTCCGACCTAGCTCCTTTAACCCCATCTCTATCCAACTCTTGCACTATCAGCTAAATTCTTCCCAGACCCAGTCCTCCCGTTTATCGCTCTACCCACGAGGCTCCCACCTTTATTCCTGATGAAGGGCGTTTGCCCGAAACGTTATTTTTTTCTGCAACTCGGATGCTGCCTGACCTGCTGTGCTTCTTCAGCACCACTCTAATCTTGATTCTGATTTCCAGCACCTGCAGTACGCACTTCCGTCCATCTGATTCCCCTGTCTATTGATCTTGAATAGGCCGTTGCTAAAGTTCCAGCATCGTTTTCCTGCTCTTATATTCCCACCTGCGGTCAAGATCATCGAGACCAATTGATCCCTTATCCAGTCACCTTCAAACATTCGTGAATGTCCTCTATAATTTCTCTTTTATTACTTTAAACCACTCAGTTTTCACACTTTTCTCATTGTGCATCCTCAAATTCATTATCACCCACTTCACTGGATTGAATTCCTTTCAGCACATTTTCTTGCCAATTGTTTCCAATCTCCCTGCAATCTACGGCTTTCTTCCTCATGGTTAAGTACATGAATAATTGTTACCTGATTTGCAAACAGCTAAATGATGGCCACGACAAATAAGTAAAAATCGTTGACCTGTATGAGAAAACAATAGAACTCATAGAAGCCATGGTTCATAAGCTTGCAAAGGACAGCAGAATTGGAGATGTAAAGAAGGTTATCGAAGGTTCCAGAAGGATCTTAATCCATTGCGTCTTTGGGCTGAAAAATGTCACATGAAGTTCAATCTGGATACATGGAAGGTATTGCATTTTGCTACAACAAATATTAGTATGCGTATACAATTAATGATCGGGCATTGCATCGTGTTGTGGAACACAGAGGCCAGGATTGCAAGTACATAATTCATTTTAATTTGCTTCATATATAGACAGAATGGTTTAAAAAATGTCATCTTGCCTTCGTTGCTCAGTCCTTTGAGCGGAGGAGTTGGTACGTTATGTTGAAGTTGAATAGGACATTGGGTGATGCCTCTTCTGGAATACTGTGTCCAGTTCTTGCCGCCCAGTAATAGCAAGGAAATTATTCAGCTGGAGTAGGTTTAGAAGACGTGTATCAGCATATTGGTAGTGGGGAAGGTTTGTGTTATAACGAAAGGCTGGATAGGCTGAGAATATTTTCACTCGAGCACTGGAGTTTGAAAGGCGACCTGATAGAAATTTATAAATTATTGAGAGTTCGGCTGGAGTTAACTGTAACTGTCTTTTCTCCAAGGAGGGAGCACTTCAAGACGAGAGGGCAAATGTTTAAAGTGAAAAGAGGGATTTAAAATAAGACATGAGAGGCTTTTTTTTTAACAGAGGATGGTTTAGGTGTGCAATTCACTTCCTGAGGCAGTGATGAATGAAAGTACATTTACAATATTTACAGGATATTTGAATCGATAAATGAATTGGAAACTATCAGTGGGATTAACAAAAGCTATTCATTCATGCTTATTACATAATTTATTGCCCAGAGAGAAGTTCAGAATCAACCACGATATTATGGATCTGGAATCACATACCAGCCAGACCAGATAGGTATGGCAGTTTCCTTCCCTATCAAGCATTAGTGAATCAGATCTACTGATTCAACATCATCATTAGACTCTAGGTATTTGTTTAAATAAAATTCCAGCATCTGCCACGCCAGGGTTTGAACCCGCGTCCACAGAATTATATCTGGACATTCATATTAACAATGCAGTAATAATATCACAAGGGCATTATTAACCCTCAGCAGTTACAAGAGCCATCAGATGCGACTCGTTTAGTTTGTTATTATATTCAGTATGAGCTGGTAGGAGTGAAAGGCTGTATGTGTCTATGACTTCGACGAAATGAAACTGGCAGCTGATTTGGATTAACAGCAGCGTTGACAGTTTAATTGATCTCCTTCTGGGATATGTAATCTTGCTGGTTACTCTGGAGGTTCTTATGCTCATTGAGCCCTTCCCACACACGGCATTGTTGAACAATCTGTCCCCAGTTTGACTGAGTAAATGAGTTTCCACTTCAGCAGGTTATTGAATTCCTCATTGCCCTGGTTTCTGTGTGATATCGGTGTCCTTGTATCTACCCAGGATGAACTATTGGTTCAAATCATGTCCACGCAGACGTAAGTCCCGTTGTCCATGTTGTGAATGTGTTTTTATTCTTCCTGATACACCCACAGGGTGTGGATGTCGCTGGTCAGGACAGCATTTGTTGTTCATCCTGATTCGCTGCTGCCACGCTGCTCGAGGGACATGGATTCGATCCCAGTCTCGTGTGACTGTGTGCAGTTTGCACATTCTCTCTTTGCTTGTTTGAGTTTCCTCCCACAGTCTGTAGGTGTGAAGGTTCCTGGGATCAGCCATTGGAAATGAAGGGGAATGGAATAGGTATGGAGTGTGGGTCTGATAGGATGTGCTTCAGAGGGATTGTGTCGACTGCAAGGGCTGAATGGCCTGCTTTCCCACACGGTTTTCATTCTCGGATGAAGGGTCAGCTAGTTTGTTCAGGTCCTGGAGACACAAGTAGGCAGGATTGGGTAAAGATGGGAGCGTCCCCTATAAGCGACATGCATGAATGGGATTGCAGGAAATGAAAGGCATGTTCTCTGTTCCTGAGATCAGGCGTTCATTCCAGGTTTTATTCATCGAACTTTAACATTACCAGTTCCGTGTGTGAGTCCCCAGGGATGAGTAGTTTATTATATAACCACAACACCACCTTCTCCAGGTTGCAGTATTTATTGGGAACAAGAAGCTGATTCTGAGCTGATGCGAACAAAAGCAGATGCCAGTGTCAAAACCACTGATCCAAACAGGAAAATGAAATTTCGAACATTGTCACCCCAAAGTTAAAGTCTCCACACGCTTAAGATGCGCCAATCGGCTGTCTCAGCAACATGTACTGTTTATGGTCATAATATTATAAATGGGGGCAAGTATTCCCTTCCGCCCCGCTTTTGACCAGGAGATGTCCCAACCTTGGAAATACATGCTCCTCTCTCCCGTTATTCCATCCCAGTTTCCAATTGGATCTTCGTGCATGCTTCACACAGTTTCTCTGATTCCGGTTCTGGAACTGGAATGATGTGTGATTGCCTGCAGCAATTGGTCCTGCCTTGTGTGGGCAAAGTGATGAAGTAGCCGATGTTCAAATATAATGCTATTGAAGCATACGTTTCAACAATATTCTGCACTCTGCCAAGAGTTGGAGAGTTTTGTTCATCCCATTCTCCTGTACTCTCATTCATGGAATCTCCACAGCCTCTGGGGATGCTAAAGTTAAAGATTCGGTTCATTCTGCGTTCCCACATGCCTGTCGCTAAGTCCTGATATTGTACATTCTTCCTGACATTTCCTCTGCTACCATACTGGTTGCAGTTTACAAGTGTGGTCTGTGGAATGCTATAACCGTTTAGTAGTTCGTATTCTGCGTTGTGATTGCAGCGACCGCAGCTCAAATCCACAGCATGGCGGTCAGTTCTCTCAAAGTTTTACTTTTGGTGTAACACGGTCAGAAATTAATCGTTTTTACAAGATAATATTCCCCGAGGTGATGATCTGTTTTCCATCGAATTTTGTTCTCTGATATTTCTACGTTTCATGTATCAGGATTGAAACCCAAAAGTTCTCGAAGATGTTTCTCCCTCGCACTCTCCCTAACTCTCTTTTCCGTCCCTCATCCCATTTGACTGAGGCATTGCACAATCTAACATACACTTTCACGTTGATACCATCCAGTCTGTGCCTTTGCACTCACTGTTGCCCCAATCTCTTCATTGGCACCTTCAAATCATTCGATCCGTTTGGATACCTTGGCTGTGAGATCAATTCTCTTTTAGCAGCTTTTACTGACATGGACAAAAGATTATTGGAGTGTGAGGCTCAATAAAAGGGCATAAGGAATAATTGGGGAAAAGAGACTCTATTGGAAAAGATCCCCCATGAGGGCTTTCTGCGATAGCCTAGTGGTATTATCACTGGATTGTTAACACAGCAAAGCCAGGTAATATTCTGAGGAGAAGAGTTGGATTCTCACCACACCACGACGATGATAGTATATGAATGCAATAAATGCCTAGAATTAAGAATACGTTGTCTGAAAAACCCATGTGTTTCACTGACGTCCTTGAGGGAAGGAAACTACCGTCCTTATCTAATCTGGCGTCCACGTGACTCCAAACCGGAAGGCAATAAATGCTGCAGAGCCACCCCCGATGCTGTTACAGAATAGAAATATGTTCATTCGGCTCAGTGCTAGAATTGTCCAGGGATGAGATCGCACTGGGAAAGTTGCAGCAGAGATTCACTCGGATCGTGTCGTAACTGAAATTGTACATTGAAAACTCCCTTGATTGTTTGCTAAGTCTCCGATCTGTTAGAATGACCATGTGAGCTTCACTTCTTTCATACGTAAAGTGCAAAACTTTTTTATTTTAAAGTTTCATTCTCAGGTGAAGTTTAACAACTGGTGTCTACCCCCATGTGCTGCTGTCCGTTCCATATTGTTTCGAATGATTCTAATTTATAAAAATGAGTTCCCAGAGACTTACATGGATTCATGCAGTTTTTGAGCAAAGTACAATGTAACTCTGCAAGTACAAATTCACCCCACGGAGGGGTGTGTGTGTGTGTGTGTGTGTGCGTGTGTGTGTGTGTGCTTGCACGTGCGCGTGTGCACTCATGTGTAGGAGGGTCTCTGTTTGTAGATAGGGCAATGGGATCACCTGTACTGTGACATGAACCCAATGACCATGGGTACCGAATTTCGCTATCAGTCTCTGTGGGGGCACTTTTAGCTGCTGCCTGTTCCGAAGACCGCCTTGGAGGATTGTCACCCGAAGATCCGAGGTCGACTGTCCTGGATCACTGAAGTGTTCTCTAACTGGGAAGGGGAACGCCTGTCTGTTGATTGATGTGCAGCGCTCATTCCATTGCTGTCGCCTCTGCTCAGCTTCACCAATGTACCATGTCTTAAGGCATCCTTTGCCTGTAGCTTCTTTTTTTTAAGATGAGCATCAGTCTAAACATTATGGTATAGACGCAGCACTAGGGGCCGAGCACCTTCAACATATTATCTGTGCTGACACTAATTGGTAAAGTCCACCTGAGAATGTAACTGTCAAAAGAAAGTTTTTCGAAGCACATAAGAAAGAAATGAACCTTACATAGTCATTCTAACAGATGGAAGACTTAACAAGCAATCAAGGTATTTTTCCAATGTATAATTTCAGTGACATTACACTGTAACCTTTCGCTATAAATTCTGTACCTTACCACTGTGTACTCCATAGCCACCTGATGAAGGAGCAGCTCTCCAAATGCTATTGCTTCCATTAAACCTGTTGGACTATGACCTGGTGTTGTGCGATTTTTAACTTCGTATAAGAATGCGGATCTCACAATTAAAATAGAGACGAAGAAGCATTTATTCTCTCAGACAGTTCCGTATCAGTGGACTTTCTTGGAGCAGAAGGCTGTTGAGGAAGTGTCATGAGGTGTAATGAGGCTGAGATCGGCAGATCTTCAAACAGCAAAGACATCAAGCGTTATGGGGAAACGCAAGAATGTGCAGTTCAAGGTTAACAGATCAGATATGAAACCATTCAATAGTGGAACAGACTTGATGGTCTGAATGGTGTTTATCTGTTCCTAAAATTGTTGGCCTTAATATGAAGCTGCAAAACCGACCTGTGTAAAATGTTCCAAATTTAAAAAAGCGTGGTCCCCCGGAGCACTGAACCGAGGTGAAATGTACAAAGAACAACACACAAAGGGCAGACAATATTGGGTCATTGATCCGTAGTGATCAGTATACCAAGGTAAACAGGAAAACCGATATTCAGTATCTACATTGAACCTGGCTCCACGAGGCATGTAGTTAACTCTCACAAACCACTATTCCCCTTCCGTTTTCCTGACGCCCCCTCCGTTCTTGTTTTAAACTGATTGAACGTCAGGCAATTGTAGATGACATTGCTGATGTGGATCTGCAGCATATAGAACATTAGAGCGTAGTACAGGCCCTTCGGCCCTCGATGTTGTGCCGCCCTGTCATACTAATCTGAAGCCCATCCCATCTACACTATTCCATGTACGTCCATATGCCTCTCCAATGACGACTTAAATGCACTTAATCTTGGCGAATCTACCACCGTTACAGGCAAAGCATTCCATGCCCTAACTACTCTCTGAGTAAAGAAACTACCTCTGACTTCTGTCTTGTACCTACCTCCCCTCACTTTAAAGTTATGACCCTCGTGTTTGCCGTCTCCATACTTGGAAAAAGACTCTCCCTGTCCACCCTATCTAAACCTCTGATTATCTTGTATGTCTCTATTAAGTCACCTTTCAGTCTTCTCTCAAACGAGGACAGCCTCAAGGCCCTCAGTCTTTCCTCGTAATACGTTCCTTCCATATCAGGCAACATGCTAGAAAATTCCCTCTGCACCCTTTCCAAAGCATCAACATCCTTCTTATAATGCGGTGACCAGAACTGTTGACAACACTTCAAATGGGGCCGTACCAGATCTTTGTACAGCTGCAGCATAACCTTCTGATTCCAGAACTCAATCCCTCTATTAATAAAGGCCAAAGCACTGTTATCCTTCTTAACAACCCTGTCAATCTGGGTGGCAACTTTCAGGGATCTGTGTACATGGACACCGAGATCTCTCTGCTCATCTGCACTACCAAGAATCTTACCATTAGCCCAGTACTTTGCATTGCGATTACTCCGTCCAAAGTATATCACCTCACACTTGTCCACATTAAACTCCATTTGCCACCACTCAGCCCAGCTCTGCATCCTATCTATGTCTCTCTGCAACCTATTACATCCTTCGTCACTGTGCACAACTCCACCGACCGTAATGTTGTCCGCAAATTTACTAACCCACCCTTCTAAGCCCTCATCCAGGTCATTTATAAAAATGACGAATAGCCCCGGACCCCACAGCGAACCTTGCGGAATGCCGCTAGTAACTGGACACCAAGATGAACATATTGCATCAACTACAACACTCTGTTTTCTTTCAGCAAGTCAATTACTGATCCAACCTGCTATGTCTCCCACAATTCCATTCCTCCGTATTTTGTATAATAGCCTACTGTGGGAACCTTATCGAAAACCTTGCTGAAATCCATGTACAGCACATCAACCTGCTTACTCTCCTCCACCTGCTTGGTCACTTTGTCAAAAAAACCCATAAGATTCGTTAGGCACGACCTACCCTTTACAAAGCCGTGCTGACTGTCCCTGATCAGATTATTCTTTTCTAGATGATTATAAATCCTATCTCTTAGAACCTTTTCCAACGCTTTACCAACAACTGAAGTGAGACTCACTGGTCTGTAATTACCAGGGTTGTCTCCACTACCCTTCTTGACAAGGGAACCACATTTGCTATCCTCCAGTCCTCAGGCACTATTCCTGTAGACAATAATGATTGCTAGATCAATGGCACAGGCTCGGCAATCTCTTCCTTTGCTTCCCAGAGGATCCTAGAATAGATCCCATCCGGCCCAGAGGACTTGTCTATTTTCACACTCTGCAGTATTTCTAATACCTCTTCCTTGTGAACCTCAATCTCTTCGAGTCTAGATGCAAGTATCTCTATATCTTCCTCGCCAACATTTTTATTTTCTATTGTGAACACTGTCGACAAATATTTATTTAGTGTTTCCCATGTCTCCTCTTACTCCACACACAACTTCCCACTATTATTCTTGATTGGCCCTAATTTAACTCTCGCCATTCTTTTATTCCTGACATACCTATGGAAAGCCTGAGGGTTAATCCTGATCCTATCCGCCAACAACTTCTAATTTCTCCTCCTGGCTCTCATTTCTCCTCCCCGGCTCTTCTGAACTCTCTTATTAGTTCATGCAGGGAAACGATTCTGTCTGCTGCACATCATTCTACTTCGAAATATCAGGCAGTATTTCATATTGATTACTGTAAACGTTAACCTTTAACAAGCCATGACAGTGAAATCACTGAATCCTCATCACTATACGACCAGGGAAGATTTCTATTAACATCACCCTGGACACCATGAGATTCGCCATTCTATTCTCCCATCCTTCTGTGCGTGATCCCCTCGGCCCTATTCCGGTCTTGTTGGTTGGTTTACAATACTGAGGCTATCCAATCATCTTTGTATTTCAGTTTCTAAAGGATGAGACCTTCTCCCTGAGCTGGAAATGTGCTTGCTCAGTGGTGATATCAATGTCCGTGAAAACTAGAAAAGTGCTTGAAATAGGCCATTCCTGTTTTTTATTCCAAGAACTTGAGGCAAACCGTTTGGCTGGACAGGAAATAGCGGGCGTGAGCAGTGACCAAGTTAGTATAAACTACAGAGTAATAGGGAAACAATGGGCAAGGAACACTGGGACGGGAGGGTCTGAATGCTTCCTTTCTTTGCTGTAACCAGACATTGGTGTTGAGCTCTGAAATGGGACAACATCAGACCAGTCGATGAAATCTTACTTTCTCCTTGTTTTCTCCAGAGGCCTGTGTCACACTTGGGGAAATGTGTCTGCGTGCTTCAGTCTATGGGTAAAAATGGGGTTCAGTTCCCATCTCAAACTTTAATCCCATTTATTATGTTTTACGAGATTAAAACGTTACAGAGAAATTAGCATTCAGGTGAAACGTCAGAGCTTACAGTTTTACAGACCAAGTACTGGGAAATGAAATGAAGGGACCCATTTCCGTGCTCTAAACACACGGTAATTCACTCATTTTTGAGGGGAAACATATCTGCAGTGACATAATTCCAAAAACTGTGTTATGAAGAAACGGTGCAACTGCTTCTGCCCTCATCCCTGGTGGTCTAGTGGTTAGTATTCTGCGCTTTAACTGAGTGGCCTGGTTTCTGAAAACGAAACGTGCCTATGAGCAATGTATTGGGCTATTCCAGGATTGCCTTCTCTGACAACGTGGGACATGACTGATGTTCTCTATGATATGGAAGTGTCAGTGTTTGAGTTAAGTTGACAAAGTTAAAAATTACACAATATCTGAGCAGAGTCGAGCGAGTTTATTTGGAAGCACTAGCTTTCGGAGAGCCGCTCCTTCATCAGGTGGGTGTTTTTCTGCAGAAACTTCGTGTGTGTGTCAACATGCGCGATCTTTTGGAAGATCATCTGGACTTTAACCGACCGTTCGTGGTGTCGACGGTACCCATGACTTGGAGGTATTGGTGTTCGACTTGGGTGGATACATTTAATAATCACACAGAGCCATTTTAGATTCCAACAGTTGACAAACACCTGATGAAGAAACAGTGCATGGAACACTGGTGCTTCCAAATAACTCTGTTCGATACAATCTGGTGCTGTGTGATTTTTACTCTGACAGCTCTTGGTAATTTTTAACTGGTCGAAGACAGTGAAAGAATTTTCGTTCGTGGAGATGAAAATTTCAAATATTACCCACCTCAGCATAACAAAAATGAGTAGGTTGGATGTGTGATGAATCTCCACAATGCGCTTGCGCAAAGTAAAGGTTGAAGTTACAACCGCCTGATCCGTAGCCAGCTATACAAATGGTTGTACCACGGGCCAGATGCACAGCTGAGATTTTACACGCGGCAGAGCTGTGGTGTTAACAAGGACATGAGCAATAGCAGGAACAGTCACAAGGTGAACAAAGAACCAAGATAATCACCATCATTCATTCACTTCAAATTATCTTAAAAAACAAGACCATTCACAATCTGATCAGCCAATCAATGAGGTCACTGCTGATCTTGGAAATTGCAACTGACTTTGCTGCGTTTTCACCATAATTTGAGGTAAACTCCAGCCTAAACATAACATCGCATATTCCCATTAATTTTCAGTTTAAGATTAAGTTAATGACCTGTCCGTACTTGCAGGAAATGAGTGAAAACGTCCTTCCGGTGATGTAATCAAGTCCAGAGTCGGCCAGAAAAGAAAAGACAAAGACATGAAACAACACTCCCATTTCTCTCTGTACCAATGCGTTTTCCTGAGTTGAATATTTGCAGGACTTGTCTTTACTATCTAAAGAATTAATTATTTTTCCGGGAAAGATTCTTCATAAATCAATTAACATCTGAGGTGTTGAAACATATTTTACTTTAGATTAAAATAGTTGAATATCTTTTCCCAAAGCCCAATGTCCCAATCCTCCCTCCTCCTCCATGTAAATACAAGCTGTTCCAGGTGATGTTGGAGCTCCCAACCTGACGTTCCAATGCTCCTTGCTGCTCCATGTCAATAGAAGCGGCTCTACTTGAAGTTGGAGCTCCCAGTCTGATGTCCCAATGCTCCCTGCTCCATGTCGGTAGAAGTGGTGCAGTTCAGGTTAGACCTACCACTCTGATGTCCCAATGCTCCCTGTTCCATGTCAGTAGAAGTGGTGCAGTTCAGGTTAGACCTACCACTCTGATGTCCCAATGCTCCCAGCGGCTACATGTCATTAAACGCTGATCCTTGTGAGGTTGGAGCTCCCAGTCTGATATCCCAATGTTCCCTCCTACATATCAATATAAGCAGTCCATTTGTGGTTGGATCTATCACTCTGATGTCCCAATGCTCCCTGCTGCTACATGTCATTAAAAGCTGATCCAGGTGAGAGTGGAGATCCCAGATGGATCTCGCAAAGCTTCCTGCTCCATGCCAACTGAAGCTGCTCCAAATGAGGTTAGATCTTGCATTCGGATCTCCCAATGCTCCCTACTGCTCCATGTCAATAGAAGCTGCTCCATGTGTGGTTGGAACTCCCAGACTGATGTCACAATGCTCCCTGGTCCACATCAAAAGACGCTGTTCCAGATGAAGTGGGAACTCCCATCCCTGGCACCTCACATACTTCTATACCATCATAGAAATACTGCCCACTGAACATTTCTACCACTGGAGCCATTGGTGGAATATCCGCATCATGAGAACATAATATTATTTTTAGTCACCACCGAATCATTATTTCCAAAAGTCATTCTTCCTTATACCTTATTTAGCATGTGCATACTGCAGTCAATCCGAAGTAAGATAATGGTGCTAATTGATGTATGCTTAATAAAAATTACATCCTATTTTTCATGTTGAGTAACTGCGACTATGCAAGGACAATGTTTATATTGAAATCACACTTTTATTCCAGGTGAGAGAATGTGGTTAGCATTATTTAAAATGAACTTGTTCTCTGTGTAAAATGATAAAATAGATCTCAATTTCAAAACTAAATTGCTAACGTTGTCATCCATCTTGAAATGTGGTGTCTTTTTCTTTCAACCAGACGGCTATTATAACGAAAAGTCTATTCATGATATCCGTATAAAGACACTTTAAATCGCAAGGTTTGTGAAGGTTTGTAGCTCAGGTTGAGGTTTAGGGTGTAGGTTTGCTCGCTGAGCTGTAGGTTTGATATCCAGACGTTTCATTACGTAGCGAGGTAACATCATCAATGGCGACCTTCAAGTGAATCGAAGCTGTTGTCTAGCACTTTCTATATATCTTTCTCCTGGATGGGGTTCCTCGGGTTTGTGGTGATGCCATTTCCGGTTTGTTTTTTGCGGGGTTGATCGATGGCATTTCGATCTATGTGTTTGTTTATGGCATTGTGTTTGGAGTGCCATGCCTTTTGGAATTCTCTGGCATGTCTTTGCTTAGACTGTCCCAGGATCAATGTGTTGCCCAAGTCGAACCGGACTACCAAAAATCCATAAACTGGCAGCCCCGCTCAGACCCATAGTCTCATTACTTGGAACACCAACATACAGACTGGCCAAAGAACTACACGCAAGTCTGAAATACCTCACAGAAGAGTCGCAGCACTCCATCCACTCCACCTAGGAATTCCTAAAAATCATCAAAAACACCAAAGTGGAGGAAGAGGAAGCAATGATCTCATTCGACATAACAGCACTGTTCACCTTCATCAACATCGACCTGGCAAAGGAAACACTTACCACACTTTTAGAAGAGACAATCACAGACGCACCAACAACCATCAATCACATTACCAACGAAAACATCATGAAGTTAGTGGATTGTGCCTCACCACCCACTTCATCTTCAACAACATAGTCTACAAACAAACCAACGGCGCACCCATGGAATCTCCGCTATCAGGATTCATAGCAGAAGCGGTAATGCAAAGACTAGAACAAACAGCCCTACCAACAATCAAACCAAAAATCTGGGTCCGCTACATAGATGACACCTTTGTCATCACAAAACGAAACAAGATAGTAAAGACATTTTACATCATCAACAACACCCTCACAGGTATAAAGTTCACCAAGGAGGAAGAAACCGACAACAAACTCGCATTCCTGATCGTCACAGTAGAAAGAAAGGACAACGGAGAACTACAAAGCTGCATATACAGAAAACCGACAAACACTGAGCAAATACTTAACTACACCAGCAACCATCCCAACACACACAAACGAAGCTGTATAAGAACACTATTCCAACGAGCCACCACACACTGCAGCACAGACGAACTTCTGAAGACACAGGCGAACCACCTATACAACGTATTCGAGAAGAACAGATACTTAAAAAATACAGTGCGCAGATTCCTCAAGAACAAACCACGACAAGCAGACCAACACAGCCAGAAACCCTAACCACCTTACCATACATCAAAGAAGTTTCAGAAATGACGGCCAGACTACTCAGACCCCTCGGAATCTCAGTCGCACACAAACCGACCAAGACTCTCAAACAAAAACTAACAAACTTAAAAGACCCAGTACAACCCATGGACAAAAACAACGTCATCTACAAAATTCCATGCAAGGACTGCCACAAACACGACGTAAGACAACAGGAAGAAAGTTAGCCACCAGGATATACGAACACCAGCTAGCCACAAAAAGACACGGCCTTCTCTCCCTCGTAGCCCTACACACGGATTAAAAATACCAGCATTTCGACTGGGACAACACATCTATCCTGGGACAGGCTAAGCAAAGACACCCCATAGAATTCCTAGAGGCCTGGCACTCCAACCACAATGCCATAAATAAATACATAGATATACATGCCATCTGTCAACCCCTCAGAAGACGAACAGGAAATGACATCACCACAAACCCCAGGAACCCCATCGAGGAGAAAGATACAAATAGAAATCAGGAGACGACAGCTTCGCTTCACTTGGAGGTCGCCACCTAGCCAAGTAATGAAACGTCTGAATATCAAAGCTACAGCTCAGCGAGCAAACCTACACACTACATTTTAAATCATTTTTCATGTTTATGTTGCATGAATCTGCGGTTATTGATCCACAGTTTAGTTTCACTCACTACAGGTAACATGCTGATTTCTCCAGTTGTTCATGGTTCAATGTGATGCATCCAGTGTGTGCATAACGAGAGGGAGCTTGTTTCCCACATCTTGTGTTTATCTGTGCCTTATTTCCAGCATTCATCAATGGCGAGAGCAAGGGGCGAGGGCGAGACCAATGTGTAAGTCTTTCCGTGCCCATGCACGGCACCCACATTGGCAATTCTCCACTGTGCGTTTACAGCTAGTTCTCAGTGCCCCTAAACCCACGCCCTGCCCCTTTTGAAATATCTCCATTATTTTGTGCTGTCTCGCTGTGCTCTTCTCACCAGGATGCATTACTTCTCCTCAACGTCCTTCATATTTCATCTGACAAAACATTCATTAAGAATCCCTTTGCATAAACATGCACTTCGCAGCTCTCGGTATTTGATTTTCCTGGATGTCTTTCATACGAAGAAACGTTCTCAGCACTGACTTGAAAAAGAAAATCGCGTTTCTTTTCATTATCCCAAAGCAACCTCCATTTCAACGCAGTTTAGTTAAAAGGTACAAACTATTCTTTGAGATTTTGTAATCGCGTCAATGCATATAAACTGACAATTGGAGTTCCAGTTTCAATCATCTGAAAACAGCACCATTGAAAGCCGTTGATGACAGCGACGAGAGTGGGATTCGAACCCACGCGTGCAGAGCACAATGGATTAGCAGTCCATCGCCTTAACCTCTCGGCCACCTCGTCAGAGGCATCGGGTAGGCTATGACCTTATCAATAATTGAAATGCATAAATTATGCAGAGCAGCAGACATTTCTCCCGATTGTTTGTGAAATGAGAAATAACACAGTACGGTTCCAAGATGATGGTCTGACCCCTGGGTTGTGGGGCAAGTGCACTCCCACTGTCACACTATGCACACAGTGATCTGAACAAAAATGAGGAAATGAATATGTAACAAGGTCTATTGAATTCTGTGCAGATTTGAAGTCAACGGAATGAAGAACCCGAGACAGCAGGAGGTGTTCTTTCAATAAAGAGTTGGACAGAGCTCTTAAGGATAGTGGAATCAAGGGTTATGGGGATAAGGCAGGAACAGGATACAGATTGAGGATGTTCAGCCATGATCATAATGAATGGTGGTGCTGGCTCGAAGGGCAGAATGGCCTACTCCTGCACCTGCTGTCTATTGTCTATTAAACTGCCTGTCAGGAATTGTTTTCCAGACTGGAGGAGAGTGGATAGTGCTCAATATCATTATTCGGAACACCTAATTTCCGCTCAGATGTTTTTGACACGCACTTGTGAACAGAACAGACAATTTCAAAATCCGAAATAAGGCTAAACTGACAATTGAACTCAACAATGCAAAAACCTTGAGCTGTATCATTTTCCTGGGTCGTGCGACACCAAGTCACTGTATGATCACAGCAACACAGTGAGCAAGTGTCAGAAGGAAAATGAGTGCAGTACCAGAGCGCATGCTGGGAGCAGCACGTGACACACGGGGAAGTGCATTTCCCACAACAGGAACACTTCCCAAACAGCGGACTGCGGTGGAAGAATTCAGAGGGGGTTTACACTTTGAAATTCGATGCCAGAGACACAATGGAGATCTGTCATTGAGTCTGTTCAAGATGAAGATTTTAAGATTTCTACAGATGCAAAACAAAATCAAAAGCTCATGGGTTAGTGAAGGCAAAAGATGAAATTGTACATTTCATCAATCTACCCATCTTTACAATGAGTACCTCACCACTTTCCTCACTCAGGGACTGAACCACTGGTGAAGATGATCATATAATCCCCGTTACTAGCAATGGAATCAGAGAAACTCGGTTTCCCAAACGTTAAGGTAAAACCAGGAATGTGGAGGTAAGCATTAATGTGTTGCTCCTGTGCTGAAGGTGACCAGTGCACTGTATCTCTGTTTCAGTATAGTGGGTGTGCTGTGCAGAAGTTTCAATTCTGAGCCTCACATGGAGCAGCTTTAATTTGTCGTCGTGTTGAGGAATACGGACAGAAGGTGATATTGAGCAAAGCTAAGTTTATGGGAAAATACCCGTGTTTGTGGATTGAGAAACTACCTCTTCTGGATAATGACTCCTTGATCAACAAAGATACTGCAAGTATCTAAAACGTGAAGAAACATATGTGGAGAGAGAGCCGAAGGTGATTTTTCAGCAGATGGATAACGTTTCCCATGTGCCCTGCGTTAAATTCCGGGAAAATAGATGTTGAACTGGTTTCATGTTGCACAGTTTACACATGTTACACTGATGAGTCAATGAACATTCCCCACGTATCCTCGAAGACAAGGATTTCCTTTTCCATTTTAGGAGATCATTACAGCACTGAATTCCATGTGTGCATTTCATTATAACCGAAACAGCTGCAGCAAGACTTTTAAACTAAGATTTTGCTAAGATCTACTTGCATTGGTTGTCCAAAAAATTACATTCCATATTATGGTATGTTTGCAGATGAAGGCACTTTCTGATTCTTGAGCAATTATATTTAAGTTTTGTCAAAAAATTATCATTCGCCGTTCTCTCTTTCCCTTTCATTTTCCCGTTTTATATCCCGTATTTTATCTGTTTATCTTAAGTTTTCAATAATTTCAATCAATCTCGCTCCTGATTACCAATCCGAGAGAATGCCACAGTCTTGTCAATTTGTATGCAGTGCCGCTGTAGGGCGCGGTGACCAAGTAGAAAGGCATTGGTCACGTGAACCAAATAAAAGGAGCCAGCTGGTGGAATCTGGCCGTTCCATCACAGTCATATTTAAAACCTTTAACATAATCTTTAGCCAAATCATATTGGCAGAAAACAAGAAAACAAAAACAAAAAAATTGCTGATTTTGAAAATCAAACAAAAACAGGCGTTGTTGGAATATTTCAGGACGTCTGGCAGCATCTGTGGACAGACGGACCCAATGGATGTCAAACGTTAACTGTGATTCATCTGCACAGATGCTGCCAGCTCACCTGTGATTTTACAGCAATTTCTGTTTTTGTTTCAGATTGGCAGATTTTGTCGCAGTCCATAAGAACAGTGCTCATTAGAATCAAACAGACAGCATGGACCTGGTCGTGTGAAATGAGACAGCAATAATGAATGAGTGGAGAGTGTTGTACTGGAAAAGTACAGCGGGTCAGGCAACATCCGAGGAGCAGGAGAATGGACGATTTCGGCATAAGCCATTCATCAGGAATTAGGCTTGTGAGTCGGGCAGAGGAACAAAGCTGAAGCCAGGTACCAATTCGCAGACACCTCCTCCTACAGACCACGATCACAAACTCTCCTCCCCTCACCAAACCATCATCTCCCAGACCAACCACAATTTCATCACCTCTGGGCATCTCCCATCCACAACCTTCAACCTCATTGTCCGTGAACCGCGCACTCCCCGATTCTACCTCCTTCCTAAGAATCACAAACCTGACTGCCCCAGTCGACATATTGTCTCATCCTGAGCCTGTCCCATCCGAATCATCTCTTCCTACATCGACACACTCCTCTCTTCCCAGTTCAGGAAATGCCCACTTACATTCGTGACACCCCTATGCACTTCACCTCCTCCAAGAATTTCGTTTCCCTAGACCCCATCGCGTCATCTTCACCATGGACATCCAGTCCCTGTACAAATCCACCTGCCATGACAGAAGTCTGCAAGCCTTCCATTTCTTAATCTCACACTATCCCAAACAGTACCTTTCCACCGACATCCGCATCCACTTGGCTGAACTGGTCCTCACAATCAACAACTTCTCTTTCCAATTCTCCCACTTCCTCTATTGACGCTGGTAGCCATGGGCACCACATACGACCTAGCTATGCCTGCCTGTTTGTTAGATACGCGGAACTGTCCATCTTTCACAATTACACAGGCACCATCCTCCACCTGTTCCTCTGCTACATTGATGAATGTTTGGGTTCACTTGGTGCTCCAACGAGGAGGTTGCATTGCTCACCAACTTTACCAACACCTTCCACTCCGACCTCAAATTTATCCGGATCCTCTTGGCAACTTCCCTCACCTTCCTGGACCTCTCCATCACCGACTCTGGCAACTGACTAATTACAGACATATACTACAAGCTCACCGACTCCCACATGTATCTCGTCTATATCTCCTCCAACCCTATCTCGTGTAAGAACGCCATTCCTTATACCCAATTCCTCCACCTCCAGCACATATGTTTCCAGGATGACCAATTTCACCTCAGAAAGAGCCAGTTGGTCTACTTCTTCCACGATCACAAATTGCCTTCCCACGTGGTTGACAGTGCCCTCTGGTTCAACACCTCCATTTCACACACCACCACCCTTGAAGCCACGCCTCTCAACGCAACAAGGACAGAACCACCTGTTGCTCACCTTACATCCCATCAAACTCCGCATAAACGCATCATATTCTGCCACTGATGCCACCTCCAAACAGACACCATCACCAGAGATATATTTCGCTGCCCAGCCCTGCCAACATTCCGTAAAGACCATTCCCTCCATGACCCCCTCTTCAGGTCCATACATCCCCCCCAACCAGCCCACAACCCTCTCCTGGCATCTTTCACTGCCACCAAAGGAAGGGTGAAACTAGCACCCACACCACTCCCCTCACCTCAGCCAAGGCCCGAATGGATCATTCCACATACATTAGAAATTCACCTTTACAGCGACCAATGTCATCTACTGAATCCGTTGCGCCCAGTGCGGTCTCCTCTACATCAGGGAGAGAGGAAACCTTCTTGCAGATCATTTCAGAGAACATTTCTGGGACACCCGCACCCACCAACTTCACCGTCCCGTGGCTGAACACTTCAACTCCCCCTCCTACCCCATCAAAGACATACAGGTCTTGGACCTCACCACTGCCAAACCGTTACCACCCAACACCTGGAGGAGGAACACTACACCTACCGCCTTGGGACCCTAACACCACACGGGATAAATGTGAATTTGAACAGTTACCTCATTTCCCCTCCCCCAAGCCCAAGCCTTCAACTCGGCACCGTCCTCGCAACCCTTTCCATCACTGCTATTTCTGACCTATTTTCTTCTCCCTCCTATTCATCCATCTATTACTTTCCAGCTATTTCCCCTCAACCCCACACTATTTCCTTTTATCTCTCAGCCCCCACTCACAAGCCTTATTCCAGATGAAAGGCTTAAATCTGAAACCTGAATACTCCTGCTCCGCGGATGCTCCCTGATCTGCTGTGCTTTTCCAACATCACACTACCAACTCTGATCTCCAGCATCTGCAGTCCTAAATTTATCCTTCGAATTATCAATGACCTTAGAGTGAATATATTCCTCGATTGCAGTGATCACAGTGTGACTGAGTTTTCCATTTATTTTGGGTGAGGGCAGGCTGGATCTGAGACGAGCGATTAACATCTAAACAATGAGAATGGTATCAGATAGCGAAGTTAGGGCGGGCTGAAGTGAAGTGGAAAATTCTGTCAGAAGATGGGTCAGTACAACTGCATCACATCATCCAGACCGTAAAAGATACACAGAAGGAGAAAATCAACTTCAGTGCAGGCACAATGACAGGTAAAGTGGAAAGGAGACAATACAACATACTGAGGTGCAGTGGAATTATTTATGTGAAAGGATTCGATATATAAGCTGCACCTTTACATATGGACTGCCCTCACATTGGAAAAATGAATTTCCTGCAGTGTAACGGCGATATTTGCCTGTGACATCACAATGTTGAGAGACACTGACATAGTTTCTTCTGTAGCAGCGTGGCCTCGTAAAAGCATGACTGTCCCATTAACCAGAATTCAATGCTTCAAAGCTCTCCTCTGCACTGTACAATTTATTTGCTGCGCCTGTAGTCAGATCTCAATCGCTTTACTATGTATCTTCTTCTGCTTCCTGCTTCATGGAAACACTTGAAACGTGAACAAATCCACTTTCCACTTTCACCAATCTTTTGCAACTCCCGAGTTGGCACAGGTACGAGTGACCGATTGGCCTTCTCGAGCGTTCTCACTCTGGTATGATCTGAATGATAAAGTGGACTGTGTCTGATCGGCAGAACGTCCCCACGCGGGACGATGCTGTTTATCCCATCCCCGTGGACTGAGCTGTCTCTATTGGCAGAGTATTCAGCCATTCCCCTCCACTTGCAGGCATTATGACGGGATGTAAATGCGGATATGCTCTGAAGCTTCCTCTCACGGGCACAGCCAGGTGCAAGAGCGCCGCTGGAACTTAGAAAATTTGATTGCGAACTTCCTCCAAATATCATTTATTTGAGAGAGAGAGAAACGTGCTGAGCTGGTGGGAAAGAGAGAAATGGGCTGTGGACTCTCTTCCCTCAGTAAAATTCAAATAAGTGCATTTTTGTGCTGCCCATTTGATGTTCAGTATCAATCTTCACAGAACAATCCAGCAGAAAGGCTTTTGTTTCAGAGCCGTCGGTTTCTTTGCTGCAATCGGGCATCAGTTCACATCTGAGTCCCAAATGTCCCAGATGAAGCGGCTCCGTATGAAACCCTCACTCACTGAGAACCATCCCCACAGCCAGGGGCTGCGGGGCTGCAGACAGTCCAAAGCGGAAGGGAGGATTAAAAACGAGCCATTATTTCTCCCTCTGCCACTCTGTCACAGAGACAGGGAGAGGGACGGCAGAGACGGGTGACGTCATTCACGTGCCGACAGAAGCCGTTCAGCCCATCGAGTCCACGGTAAATCTCTATCGCTTGCTTCTCTCTGAGGTTATTCATCATCAGTGCTGCTTGTTCTAATAAGAGGGAACTGTATCTGTCTGGAAATGCTGTCTCCGACAGACCGAACCACATGTCATTCACGGCTGTTCATTTCACCGGAGGACCCTGCTGTGTGATACAGCCTGGGGAAGAACTGCAAGGCGGTAAAAACAATGACTGCAGATGCTGGAAACCAGATTCTAGATTAGTGGTGGTGGAAGAGCACAGCAGTTCAGGCAGCATCCAAGGAGTTTCGAAATCGACGTTTCGGGCAGAATCCATTCATTAGGAATAAAGGCAGTGAACCTGAAGCGTGGAGGAGGCTAGAGGAGGGTGGGGGTGGGGAGAATGTAGCGTAGAATACCATGAGTGATTGGGGGAGGGGATGAAGGTGATAGGTCAGGGAGGAGGGTGGATTGGATAGGTGGAAAAGGAGCTAGGCAGGTAGGACAAGTCCAGACATGTCATGGGGACAGTGCTGATCTGGAAGTTTAGAACTAGGGCGAGGTGGGGGACGGGGAAATGAGGAAACTGTTGAAGTCCACATTTATGCCCTGGGGTTGAAGTGTTCCGAGGCGGAAGATGAGGCGTCTTCCTCCAGGCCTCTGGTGGTGAGGGAGCGGCGGTGAAGGAGGCCCAGGACCTCCATGTACTCGGCAGAGTGGGAGGGGGAGTTGAAATGTTGGGCCACAGGGCGGTGTGGTTGAGTGGTGCGGGTGTCCCGGAGATGTTCCTTAAAGCGCTCTGCTAGGAGGCGCCCAGTCTCCCCAATGTAGAGGAGACTGCATCGGGAGGAACGGATACAATAAATGATATTAGTGGATGTGCAAATAAAACTTTGATGGATGTGGAAGGCTCTTTTAGGGCCTTGGAGAGAGGTGAGGCAGGAGGTGTGGGCGCAGGTTTTCCAGTTCCTGAGGCGGCAGGGAAAGTGCCAGAATGGGAGGGTGGGTTGTAGGGGGGTGTGGACCTGACCAGGTAGTCACTGAGGGAACGGTCTTTGTGGAAGGCGGAAAGGGGTGGGGAGGGAAATATATCCCTGGTGGTGGGGTCTGTTTGGAGGTGGCAGAAATGACAGCGGATGATTTGGTTTAAGCGAAGGTTTGTAAGGTGGAAGGTGAGCACCAGGGGCGTTCTGTCCTTGTTACGGTTGGAGGGTTGGGGTCTGAGGGCGGAGGTGCGGAATGTAGATGAGATGCATTGGAGGGCATCTTTAACCACGTGGGAAGGGAAATTGCGGTCTCTAAAGAAGGAGGCCATCTTGTGTGTTTTGTGGTGGAACTGGTCCTCCTGGGAACAGGTCCGGCAGAGGCGGAGGAATTGGGAATATGGGATGGCATTTTTGCAAGAGGTAGGGTGGGAAGAGGTGTAATGCAAGAGGTAGGGTGGGAAGAGGTGTGCAAGAGGTAGGGTGGGAAGAGGTGTGCATCGGGTCAAATCCCTGTCACATACGTGACTGTTGTTCTCATGTTTATTTTTTCTCTACATGTGCTGAAGTAACACAGTGAGGGAGCAATTACTGTTGTCAGACATACATGTAGGGGCGTATTAAATACTGAAGTTGTGAGATTTGAGCAGTGTTTATTAACATAGACCATTCAGTGTTCGAAACTCTGGCTCAGGAATTTGACAGAGAGCGAATTTGAGCAAAGGTTGAGCGAGGGCGTTCACCCCATGACGTAACACGAGTTTCTGCGGTTGCTTTGTTGTTCACCTCATTTGTGTGTTTTGCATCATTGAGGATTTTGAAGTTGTCCCCTCTATAGAAAAGACCTGTGCTTTTGCAACATTGTACAAAAGATGCAGTACAATAACAGCCGATGCTAATTCTGTCTACATATCCAGATATTGATCCCTGGAAACAGCATTGTGCACTCTCCTCGAGTCTGGAAAACAACTTCCTCACATATAATGTCATATTCTCGCTCTCATGGCACTTTTCATTCCATCGGCTTCTGTTTTTCACGGAATCCGATTCAATGGATCTTGTCACTGTGTGTGTACATGTGTCAATGTATGTCTGCCTCTGTGTGTGCATGCCTGTATGTCTGTGTTGGTGTGTGTCGGTGTGTGCATGTCTCTGTGCATCTCTGTGTGTCTGTGTGATAATATGTGCTTGTTTTGTGTGTGTGCGAGTGATTGTGTGTCTCTGTGTATCAGTGATTCTGCGTGTGTGTGAGGAGTTTGGGTGTCTGTGTGTAGGGGGCTTGTAAGGGTGTTTTCTATGTGTCAATGTGTGTATGCCTCTGTCTGTTTGCCAGTGTATGTGCATATCAGTATGTATCTGTGTGCCTGTGTGTGTGTGTCTGTGTTTCTGTCTGTGTGTTCCTTTGTGCATGTATGTACGTACATGTGCTTTTTGCGTGTCTGCATATGTGTTAGTTGTGTGTCTGGCTGAGTGTGTCTGTCCGTGTATGAGAGTAAATGTGCATTTGTGGGGAGGGTGGGTGTCTATGTGTGTTAGTGTGCATGTTTGTTTGAGTGTGTATGCCTGTCTGTGTGTGAGTATGTGTGTGTGTGGGCAGTGTGGGTGTCTCTGTGTGGGGAGTGTGGATGTTTTCGAGCGTGGGAAGCATGGTTGTCTTTGTGTTTGTGTGTGTGTGTGTCTGTGTGTGTGTTTCTGTGTCTGTGGGTGCGTGTGTGTCTATGTCAAAGAGTGTGGTGCTGGAAAAGCACAGAATTTCAGGCAGCATCCAAAGAGCATGAAAGTTGGAATTTCGAGCATAATCTCATCATTAGTAACGAGGCTTGTGGACCATGTGGGCCGAACGATAAATGGAAGGGGATGGTGCTTGGGTAAGGCAGCTGGGAAGGCGACAAATAAATGATGGTGGAGTGAAGGTGATAGGTTGGAGCAAAGAGTGAAGTGGATAGTGGGAATGAAGACGGACAGGTAGCACAGTTCAAGAGGGAGGTGCCGAGTTGGAAGGATGAATCTGGGATAAGTTCTGGTGTGGGGTTGGAATGAAGAAACGAATGAAATCTGTGTCTGTGTGTGTTCTGCGGGTGTGTGTGTGTGTCTGTCTGAGTGCATGCGTATGTGTGCATGTATGTATATATATCTGCATGAGTGTAAGCATTTTGTGTGCGTGTGTGTGTGTGTCATGGGTGTGTGTATGTCTCTTTGTGTGTGTGGCTCTCTGCATCTCGGTGTGTGTCGCGTGTGTGTGTGCATTTGTAAGTGCGTGTGTAGGGTGGCTATAGGTATGTGAATCTGTATGTGAGTGTCTGTGTGCAGCTGTATATGTCTGTGTGCAAGTGTCTCTGTGTGTGCACACGTTTGTAGTGTGTGTGTAAGTGTGTGTGGCGGTGGCTATAAGTATAGTGTATCTGTGCATGAGCGTCTGTGTGCAGCTCTATGTGTGTACATGCCTGTGTGTGTGTGCGTGTTTGTAGTGTGTGTGTGTGCGTATATGTGTGTTGATGGTGCTCTCAGTTTGGATGGTGCTGTGAGCTGATACATTCCCTCTGTCCTTCCGAAACTGAATCCCTATGATTTTCGCCCTCCATTACCACCTGTACAGAGGGGTGGGGAGACCAGCAGAGACTGACTGCGACAGAAAGCTCAGCAAGTCTGTCACCATCTGTGGGCAGAAATGGAAGTTAATGTTTTGGGTTGAGTACCCCTTCCTCAGAAACTCATGTCAGGGGGATAGTACATCACATTAACACCACAGTGACTTCCAGACTCGCCCTACACTGATACACACAGTTAAACACACACGAACACAGAGACATAGAGACACTCACTCATACACTGACACTAATACAGACATGCAGTGTCTGTCAGTATTTCTCTTGCTCCGGTAACTTTGTCAATATATCACTTGGACTCTGGAATGTGTCAGTTTTTTTCAGTCTGTTCATGGTGAGTGTTTTTGTATTGTGCTTGTTCACACTAGTGAGAGAGTCAGTAAGTATTAGTGGAGAGTGATTTTAGGACAATTTCATTGCTTGCCGAAACCAAACCTGGAAGAATTGTAAAGTGTGTGGAGGACAGTGTGGAACTCCAAAAGGGCAGTGACAAATTGGTGTAGTGTTCTGTTTTATGGCAGATGAGCATCAATGCAGAGCAGTGTGAGATGATGCACTTTGGTAGGAATAACATTGACAGACAATATAAAATATCTGTACAGTTATAAAAGGGCTGCAGGAGCACAGGATGCTGGATATATATGAGGACAGATTATTGGACATGGCAGGACAAGGGAGGAGAGCAGTAAATGTCACAGATTATTTTCAGTATTTGAGCTTTTTACAGGAGGAGGTATAGGAGGGAGCCTCCGTGCTCCCTTCCTGGGAGGTAATGGTGACGATGTGTTGTGAGCCCACCCTCCGGCCACCGAGATGGTGGAGTTTCCATTTATACCAGCTCGACACAAAAGAGAGATGGCATCAGGGCCACGGCTTCTACGTTGTGCCGGGGGAAACGGAACTGCCAGTGGGTTTCAAGTGAGAATTGCCCTTCACTGAACATTGCTCCTTACTCGTTTGGTGAGCTGTGGATGTTTCAGAATCTCCACACGAGGCATCCCGTTCCTCTCCAACTCGTAGCAGGGTCCTCCCCATGTGGTGGTGGCATGAGGGAGCGGATATCGGGCTCTCCACAACCCGGCTTGACCATTTCTGTCCTATTCCAGGCTGTTTCTCCTGGAATGGTACAAAGAGAGGGAGGGAGGGAAGGTTGCAGTGGGTGGCCCTGCTCTTAGTTCTGGTGTAGGTGTGGCAGGGGAAATGGTGAGGTGTCAGGAGGGAGTTAGTCCATAGTGTTACGGCCATGTTGCGTTATTAGTGTGGGTGGTATAGTGGAGGGAAATTAGGAGAGAGAGAGAGGGAGAGAAGGTGAAAGAGTGAGAGTGGTGGAGCATGAGCCTAGTTCGGTGGTCGGTGCGATAACAAATATACAGTGAGTGCGAGGGAGCAGAGAGAATACAGTGACCCTTACCCTGACAGAGTGGGGAAGGTTATTGATGCTTGTCCTGTATTGCTGGACATTTCCTCAGAACGCAGATACAGCACTGAGCTGGGTGGTGAGCTCGGACAATGCTCAGGGGGGTCTGGTGGTGTGGGTCCCTCTGGGAAGAGAATGGTCTAACTCTGAACTAGCCCATCCACTAGGTCTTCCAAACCCCTGTCCAAAAAACCGTGTTGTAATTGTCCCTTATCTGCCATGCTCAAGGTAAACAGTGCAGGGCAACTTCTAACTAAGAAAGCTCAACCGTCTGCCCATTGGCCTTTTGAATATGGCACCAGTGCCAGAGATCACAGAATATCCAGGGGCATCCGAGCGATGGTGAGTACCTCCAGCCATGATGGGTGTGAGAATCGGGCTGGTATTGAATAAGAGGGACACCATGAGGTGGAGTGGGTAGTTAATGAGGTGAGTTTGATAAGATAACACCAGAAACTTGCTCAGACTCGTACAGACAATCCATCTGTCACATTCAATGAAAACGTCACTGAGACAAATTACTCTTAGATTCAGACCAGTGAGTCATAGATTCTGTTGAAACCACTAACAGTCACAAAGCTGCAGTTGCTTGTACAATGCTCTCCATTACAGAGAAGAACATAAACTTGACCTACCCTTGGGAAATAAGGTAGGGCAGGAGATTGAGTTATCAGTGGGGAAGCACTTTGGAACAAGTAATCATAATTCTATTAGTTTTAAAACAGAGATGGAAAAGGATAAAGTGGATCTAAAAGATATTTTTTTAAATTGGAGAAAGTCTAATTTGATTATATTAGGCAAGAACTTGGATAGGGTAAATGGACAAAGTCTTTTGCCTGAGGTCCGAGATGTCCAGAACGAGAGGGTATAGGTTTGGGGTGAGAGGGGAAGGATATAAATGTGACTGAAGGGACAATATTTCACACAGAGTGTGGTACGTGTATGGACTGAGCTGCCAGAGGAAGTGATGGAAGTTGGTACGATTGCAACATTTAAGAGGTATTTGGATGAGTGCATGAATAGGAAGGGTTTGGAGGGAAATGGGCAGGACGCTGCCAGGTGGGATTGGATTGGGTTGGGATATCTAGTCGGCATGGATGAGGTGGACCGAAGGGTCTGTTTCCATGCTGCACATCTCTATGACACTATGACTCTAACTTCCAAACTGGATTGGAATCGATATTCACAGATAAGGGGCCAGCTCAGAAGTGGGAAGCCTTCAAAAATGAGATATCAAGAGCCCAGAGACAGTATGCCCCCTTTAGGGTGAGGGGTAAGGCTGGAAGTTGTAAGGAATGCTGGCGGATTGGAGAAATTGATCGCCTGGTCACGGGTAAGAGGGATGCCAATGTCATATAAGGATATCAGGAGTCGATGTTTTTACAGTATTCATTCACGGGATGAGAGTATAACTGGCTTAGCCTGCATTTATTACCCATCACTAATTGCCAAGAGGCAGTTAACAGTTAACCATATTGTTGTGGGTCTGGAGTCACATGTAACCTAGACCAGGTAAGGATGGCTGTTTGCTTCCTTCAAGGGCATCAGCGAACTAGTTGGGTATTTCAAATAATCAAAACTAGATATATCATCGTCATCAGCCTCTGAATTCCAGATTTAAAGTGACTGTCGAGAAGAGTCTATAGCCAGGAGAAGTATAATTAAAAGGGAAATCCGGAGGCCATAAAGGGGGCTTGAGATAGCTTTGACAAATAGGGTTAAGGAGAATTCAAAGGTACTGTACAAACACATTAAGGACGAAAGAGTAACACGGGTGAGTTTTGGGTCACTTTAAGATCAGCAAGGCTTCCGATGTGCAGAACAACAGGAGATGGAGGCGATACTAAACAAGCACCTTGCATCAGTATTTACTGTGCAGAAGGAGATGGAAGCTAAGGAACTTCCGAAATTAACAGTGACATCTTGAAAAGTATCTGTAATAGAGAGGAAGAGATGTTGGAGTTCGTAAAGCCTGTAAAGATGGAAAAGTCCCCAGGACCTGATAAGCTGTCACCTCGAACTCTGTGGGAAGCTAGGGAAGGGATTGTTGGGTCACATGCTGAGATACTTGTATCATTGATTGTCACAGGTGAGGTGCCAGAAGATAGGAGGTTTGATAACGTGATGTCATTACTTTAAAAACATTAAGAAGGATAGTAAGGGAAAGCCGATGAACCTGACGTCAGTGATGGGCAAGTTGTTGGTATGGATTATGAGGCACAAGGTCTGCATGTATTTTGAATGGCAAGGACTGATACGGAATCGTCAACGTAGCTTTAAGTAAAGGAAATGGTGTCTCACGAAATTGACTGAGATTTTGTGAAGAAACTGACTAAGAGGATTCATTGAGGCAGAGGTGCACATTGCGATATAGACTTCATTAAGGCATTTGACAACGTTCTACATGGTAGACTGGTTAACTAGGTTAGTTCACATGGAATGCACATGGAAAACTAGCCATGTGGATACAAAATTGGCTCGAAGGTAGGAGATAGAGGGTGGTGATGGAGGATTGCTTTTCGAACTGGTGGGTTGTAACCAGTGGTGTGCGACAAGTATCAGTGCTGGGTCCACTGTTTTTCATTATTTATATAGATCATTTGGATGTGAACACAGCAGCGATAGTTGGTTAGTTTGCAAATGACACCAAAACTGATGTTGTTGTGGACACACAGAAGGTTTTCATCAGAGTACAACGAGATCTTGATCAGGTGGGCTGATCGGCTGAGGAGCAGCGAATGGTGTTTAGTGCAGATAAATGTGAGGCACTGCATTTTGGAAATGCAAATCAGGGCAGGATGTAGACACTTAATGGTAAGGTCCTGTGGAGTGTTGCTGAACAAAAAGGTTTTGGAGTGTAGTTTCAAAATTCCTTGAAAGTTGTGTTACAGTTCGATAGAATACAGTAGTAGCCATTTGGCATGCTTGCCATTGGTCAGTGCTTTGACTATATGAATTGGGAGGCCATGCTGCTGCTGTACAGCACATTAATTCGGTTATTTTGGAGTATTGTATTCAATTCTGGTCTCCCTCCTTTTAGAAAGATATTGTGAAACTTGAAGGGAGACAGAAAAGATTTACAAGGATGTTGCCAGGATTTGAGCTATAGGGAGAGAGTGAGTGGGTTGGGGTGATTTTTCTTGGAGTATGAGAGGCATATGTAGGGTTAATAGCCATATCTCTTTCGCAAAACTAGAGGGCATGGATTTCAGGTGAGACCCAAGGACCAACATTTTCTAATACAGAATGGTGCACGTGTGGAATGAGCTACCAGTGGAGGTGGTGGTGCCTGTTATGATTACATTTAAAAGGCATTTGGATGGGTACATGAAGAGGAAGGGTTTACATCGAAATGTGCCAAGTGCTGGCAAATGGGACTAGTTTAATTTGGGATATCCCATCGGCATGGACAAGTTAGATTGAAGGGTCTGTTTCTGTGCTGTACATCTCCGAGAGTCTATGATTCTGTCTGAACTCACACCAGTATACTATTACTTCACCATTGCCGGAAATACCAGCCTATGTTATTTGATGCTATCGAAATGTCTTCACTTCAGCATTTTTAAACATGCGAACACATCCTTCTGCAACACTGACTCTGAGTCTCTCTCCATCCGTCTATTTCCCAAATCCCTCCCATTTGTTGCTATATAAACTGTTGGTATTTAAACTGAGCATCAGCTTCCAACATTAAGCAGCTTAGAAACAATGTTCAAAAAGCATAGCGTGTGTTTTATTTGACTTCCCGGTGTCCTGCTCTGTGCTTCATGTTGGATAGTGGACTTCCAGCAGTTTTGATGCACACCTTTCTAACTTGCTCTGCGCCGATCAATTGAACGCCTGTGGTAATCACTCTCTACTGATCATGTGCTCAGTAACACAAGGAATCGCTTGCACTGTTACTGATCCAGAAGAGCCTTCTCACTAGCACTTGAGTGACATTTAACTTAATTCTAGTTTTGGAATGTTAGTGGAAAAGCTGGGGACGGTTTCCTGGAGGCTGTGCTTTAAGCTGCTGTGGAAATTCAGGAAGACCAGATGCTTTGGTGACCCACTCTGGATGATTCATGGTGACTGTAGTGACAGCATCTGCAACATGACCATCAAAAGGAGCAGAGACTGCAGAGAGGGGAATATCTTAAAAATGGAATGAGGGAATCACAATCAGATCAGAGAATAACTGCCTCCTATCCCTGTGTCCCAGTCTCGAGCAGTTGAGTGACGGTCTCCTGTTCCTGTGTCCCAGTCTCGAGCAGTTGAGTGATGGCCTACTGTTCCTGTGTTCCAGTCTCGAGCAGTCGAGTGACTCGCTTCTGTTCCTGTGTCGAGGTCGAGAGCAGTTTAATGACAGGCTCCTGTTCCTGTGTTCCTGTTTCCACCTGCTGCCCCTGAGTAACAGGCTCCAATAGCTGTGTGCTATCCTCCTGCTGCCCTTCAGTAACATGCTCCAATACCTGTGTGCTAACCTACTGCTACCCCTGAGTAACAGGTTCCAATAGCTGTGTGCCTCACCCCCTGCTGCCCCTGCGTAACAGGCTCCAATAGCTGCGTGCCCTCTTCCTGCTGCTCCTGAACAACAGTCTCCAATAGCTGTGTGCTCCCCTCCTGTTGCCCCTGAGTAACAGGCTCCAATAGCTGTGTGCTGTCCTCCTGCTGCCCTTCAGTAACAGGTTCCAATAGCTGTGTGCTGTCCTCCTTCTGCTCTTCAGTAACAGGCTTCAATAGCTGCATGCTCACACCCTCCTGCCCCTGAGTAACCGGATCCAATACCTGTTTGCACACACACCTGCTGCCCCTGAGTAACAGGCTCCAATAGCTGTGTGCCCTCCTCCTGAGTAACAGGCTCCAATAACTGTGCGCTTACACCCTGCTGCTCCTGAGTAACAGGCACCAATACCTGTGTGCCCACCTCCTGCTGCTCCTGAGTGACTAGCTCCAATACCTGTGTGCCCTCCTCCTGCTGCCCCTGAGTAACATTCTCCAATAGCACTGTGCCTTCCTTCTGCTGCCCCTGATTAACATGCTCCAATACCTGTGTGCTAACCTACTGCTGCTCCTGAGTAACAGGTTCCAATAGCTGTGTGCCTCACCCCCTGCTGCCCCTGCGTAACAGGCTCCAATAGCTGCGTGCCCTCTTCCTGCTGCTCCTGAACAACAGTCTCCAATAGCTGTGTGCTCTCCTCCTGTTGCCCCTGAGTAACAGGCTCCAATAGCTGTGTGCTGTCCTCCTGCTGCCCTTCAGTAACAGGTTCCAATAGCTGTGTGCTGTCCTCCTTCTGCTCTTCAGTAACAGGCTTCAATAGCTGCATGCTCACACCCTCCTGCCCCTGAGTAACCGGATCCAATACCTGTTTGCACACCCACCTGCTGCCCCTGAGTAATAGGCTCCAATAGCTGTGTGCCCTCCTCCTGAGTAACAGGCTCCAATAGCTGTGCGCTTACACCCTGCTGCTCCTGAGTAACAGGCACCAATACCTGTGTGCCCACCTCCTGCTGCTCCTGAGTGACTAGCTCCAATACCTGTGTGCCCTCCTCCTGCTGCCCCTGAGTAACATTCTCCAATAGCACTGTGCCTTCCTTCTGCTGCCCCTGATTAACAGGCTCCAATAGCTATGTGCCCTCCTCCTGCTGCTCAGGAGTAACAGACTCCAAAACCTGTGTGCCCTCCTCCTGCTGCTCCTGAGTAACAGGCTCCAATAGCTCTGTGCTCTCCTCCTGCTGCTCCTGAGTAACAGGCTCCAATACCTGTGTGCCCTCCTCCTGCTGCGCCTGAGTAACAGGCTCCAATAGTTGTGTTCCCTCCTCCTGCTGCTCCTGAGTAACAGGCTCCAATAGTTGTGTGCCCTCCTCCTGCTGCTCCTGAGTCATAGGCTCCAATAGCTGTGTGCTCTCCTCCTGCTGCTCCTGAGTAACAGGCTCCAATACCTGTGCGCTCTCCTCCTGCTGCTCCTGAGTAACAGGCTCCACTACCTGTGTGCTCTCCTCCTGCTGCTCCTGAGGAACAGGCTCCAATACCTGTGTGCCCTCCTCATGCTGCTCCTGAGTAACACCCTCCAATAGCTGTGTGCCGTCCTACTGAGTAACAGGCTCCAATAGCTGTGCGCTTACACCCTGCTGCTCCTCAGTAACAGGCTCCAATACCTGTGTGCTCTCCTCCTGCTGCCCCTGATTAACAGGCTCCAACACCTGTGTGCCCTCCTCCTGCTGCTCCTGAGTCATAGGCTCCAATACCTGTGTGTCCTCCTCCTGCTGCCCCTGAGTAACAGCCTCCAATAGTTGTGTGCCCTCCTTTTGCTGCTCCTGAGTAACAGCCTCCAATAGCTGTGTGCCCTCCTCCTGCTGCTCCTGAGTAACTGGCTTCAATATCTGTGTGACTTCCTCCTGCTGCCCCTGAGTAACAGGCTCCAATAGCTGTGTGCCTTCCTCCTGCTGCCCCTGAGTAACAGCCTCCAATAGTTGTGTGCCCTCCTCCTGCTGCTCCTGAGTAACAGGCTCCAATAGCTCTGTGCCCTCCTCCTGCTGCTCCTGAGTAACAGGCTTCAATACCTGTGTTCCTTCCTCCTGCTTCCCCCAGAGGAACAGGCTCCAATACCTGTGTCCCCTCCTCCTGCTGCACCTGAGTAACAGGTTCCAATAGCTATGTGCCCTCCTCCTGCTGCTCCTGAGTAACAGGCTCCAATACCTGTGTGCCCTCCTCCTGCTGCCCCTGACTAACAGCCTCTAATAGCTGTGTGCTCTTCTCCTGCTGCTGCTGAGTAATTGGCTCCAATAGTTGTGTGCCCTCCTCCTGCTGCTCTTGAGTAACAGGCTCCAATAGCTCTGTGCTCTCCTCCTGCTGCTCCTGAGTAACAGCCTCCAATAGTTGTGTGCCCTCCTCCTGCTGCTCCTGAGTAACATGCTCCAATAGCGCTGTGCTCTCCTCCTGCTGCTCCTGAGTAACAGCCTCCAATAGTTGTGTGCCCTCCTCCTGCTGCTCCTGAGTAATAGGCTCCAATACCTGTGTGCCTTCCTCCTGCTGCCCTTCAGTAACAGTCTCCAATACCTGTGTGCTCATACTCTGCTGCTCCTGAGTAACAGGCTCCAATAGTTTTGTGCTGTGCTCCTACTGCCCCTTATTAACAGGCTCCAATAGATGTGCTCTCCTCCTGCTGCTCCTGAGTCATAGGCTCCAATAGCAGTGTGCTCTACTCCTGCTGCCCCTGAGTAACAGGCTCCAATAGTTGTGTGCTCTCCTGCTGCTGCTCCTGAGTAACAGGCTCCAATAGTTGTGTGCCCTCCTCCTGCTGCTCCTGAGTAACAGGTTCCAATAGCTGTGTGCCTCACCCCCTGCTGCCCCTGCGTAACAGGCTCCAATAGCTGCGTGCCCTCTTCCTGCTGCTCCTGAACAACAGTCTCCAATAGCTGTGTGCTCTCCTCCTGTTGCCCCTGAGTAACAGGCTCCAATAGCTGTGTGCTGTCCTCCTGCTGCCCTTCAGTAACAGGTTCCAATAGCTGTGTGCTGTCCTCCTTCTGCTCTTCAGTAACAGGCTTCAATAGCTGCATGCTCACACCCTCCTGCCCCTGAGTAACCGGATCCAATACCTGTTTGCACACCCACCTGCTGCCCCTGAGTAATAGGCTCCAATAGCTGTGTGCCCTCCTCCTGAGTAACAGGCTCCAATAGCTGTGCGCTTACACCCTGCTGCTCCTGAGTAACAGGCACCAATACCTGTGTGCCCACCTCCTGCTGCTCCTGAGTGACTAGCTCCAATACCTGTGTGCCCTCCTCCTGCTGCCCCTGAGTAACATTCTCCAATAGCACTGTGCCTTCCTTCTGCTGCCCCTGATTAACAGGCTCCAATAGCTATGTGCCCTCCTCCTGCTGCTCAGGAGTAACAGACTCCAAAACCTGTGTGCCCTCCTCCTGCTGCTCCTGAGTAACAGGCTCCAATAGCTCTGTGCTCTCCTCCTGCTGCTCCTGAGTAACAGGCTCCAATACCTGTGTGCCCTCCTCCTGCTGCGCCTGAGTAACAGGCTCCAATAGTTGTGTTCCCTCCTCCTGCTGCTCCTGAGTAACAGGCTCCAATAGTTGTGTGCCCTCCTCCTGCTGCTCCTGAGTAACAGGTTTCAATAGTTGCGTGCTCTCCGCCTGCTGCTCCTGAGTAACAGGCTCCAATAGCTGTGTGCCCTCCTCCTGCGGCTCCTGAGTCATAGGCTCCAATAGCTGTGTGCTCTCCTCCTGCTGCTCCTGAGTAACAGGCTCCAATACCTGTGCGCTCTACTCCTGCTGCTCCTGAGTAACAGGCTCCACTACCTGTGTGCTCTCCTCCTGCTGCTCCTGAGTAACAGGCTCCAATACCTGTGTGCCCTCCTCGTGCTGCTCCTGAGTAACACCCTCCAATAGCTGTGTGCCGTCCTACTGAGTAACAGGCTCCTATAGCTGTGCGCTAACACCCTGCTGCTCCTGAGTAACAGGCTCCAATACCTGTGTGCCCTCCTCCTGCTGCTCCTGAGAAACAGGCTCCAATAGCTATGTGCCCTCCTCCTGCTGCTCCTGAGTAACAGGCTTCAATACCTGTGTTCCTTCCTCCTGCTTCCCCCAGAGGAACAGGCTCCAATACCTGTGTCCCCTCCTCCTGCTGCACCTGAGTAACAGGTTCCAATAGCTATGTGCCCTCCTCCTGCTGCTCCTGAGTAACAGGCTCCAATACCTGTGTGCCCTCCTCCTGCTGCCCCTGACTAACAGCCTCTAATAGCTGTGTGCTCTTCTCCTGCTGCTGCTGAGTAATTGGCTCCAATAGTTGTGTGCCCTCCTCCTGCTGCTCTTGAGTAACAGGCTCCAATAGCTCTGTGCTCTCCTCCTGCTGCTCCTGAGTAACAGCCTCCAATAGTTGTGTGCCCTCCTCCTGCTGCTCCTGAGTAACATGCTCCAATAGCGCTGTGCTCTCCTCCTGCTGCTCCTGAGTAACAGCCTCCAATAGTTGTGTGCCCTCCTCCTGCTGCTCCTGAGTAATAGGCTCCAATACCTGTGTGCCTTCCTCCTGCTGCCCTTCAGTAACAGTCTCCAATACCTGTGTGCTCATACTCTGCTGCTCCTGAGTAACAGGCTCCAATAGTTTTGTGCTGTGCTCCTACTGCCCCTTATTAACAGGCTCCAATAGATGTGCTCTCCTCCTGCTGCTCCTGAGTCATAGGCTCCAATAGCAGTGTGCTCTACTCCTGCTGCCCCTGAGTAACAGGCTCCAATAGTTGTGTGCCCTCCTCCTGCTGCTCCTGAGTAACAGGTTCCAATAGCTGTGTGCCTCACCCCCTGCTGCCCCTGCATAACAGGCTCCAATAGCTGCGTGCCCTCTTCCTGCTGCTCCTGAACAACAGTCTCCAATAGCTGTGTGCTCTCCTCCTGTTGCCCCTGAGTAACAGGCTCCAATAGCTGTGTGCTGTCCTCCTGCTGCCCTTCAGTAACAGGTTCCAATAGCTGTGTGCTGTCCTCCTTCTGCTCTTCAGTAACAGGCTTCAATAGCTGCATGCTCACACCCTCCTGCCCCTGAGTAACCGGATCCAATACCTGTTTGCACACCCACCTGCTGCCCCTGAGTAATAGGCTCCAATAGCTGTGTGCCCTCCTCCTGAGTAACAGGCTCCAATAGCTGTGCGCTTACACCCTGCTGCTCCTGAGTAACAGGCACCAATACCTGTGTGCCCACCTCCTGCTGCTCCTGAGTGACTAGCTCCAATACCTGTGTGCCCTCCTCCTGCTGCCCCTGAGTAACATTCTCCAATAGCACTGTGCCTTCCTTCTGCTGCCCCTGATTAACAGGCTCCAATAGCTATGTGCCCTCCTCCTGCTGCTCAGGAGTAACAGACTCCAAAACCTGTGTGCCCTCCTCCTGCTGCTCCTGAGTAACAGGCTCCAATAGCTCTGTGCTCTCCTCCTGCTGCTCCTGAGTAACAGGCTCCAATACCTGTGTGCCCTCCTCCTGCTGCGCCTGAGTAACAGGCTCCAATAGTTGTGTTCCCTCCTCCTGCTGCTCCTGAGTAACAGGCTCCAATAGTTGTGTGCCCTCCTCCTGCTGCTCCTGAGTAACAGGTTTCAATAGTTGCGTGCTCTCCGCCTGCTGCTCCTGAGTAACAGGCTCCAATAGCTGTGTGCCCTCCTCCTGCGGCTCCTGAGTCATAGGCTCCAATAGCTGTGTGCTCTCCTCCTGCTGCTCCTGAGTAACAGGCTCCAATACCTGTGCACTCTACTCCTGCTGCTCCTGAGTAACAGGCTCCACTACCTGTGTGCTCTCCTCCTGCTGCTCCTGAGGAACAGGCTCCAATACCTGTGTGCCCTCCTCGTGCTGCTCCTGAGTAACACCCTCCAATAGCTGTGTGCCGTCCTACTGAGTAACAGGCTCCTATAGCTGTGCGCTAACACCCTGCTGCTCCTGAGTAACAGGCTCCAATACCTGTGTGCCCTCCTCCTGCTGCTCCTGAGAAACAGGCTCCAATAGCTATGTGCCCTCCTCCTGCTGCTCCTGAGTAACAGGCTCCAATACCTATGTGCTCTCCTCCTGCTGCCCCTGATTAACAGGCTCCAATACCTGTGTGCCCTCCTCCTGCTGCTCCTGAGTCATAGGCTCCAATACCTGTGTGTCCTCCTCCTGCTGCCCCTGAGTAACAGCCTCCAATAGTTGTGTGCCCTCCTTTTGCTGCTCCTGAGTAACAGCCTCCAATAGCTGTGTGCCCTCCTCCTGCTGCTCCTGAGTAACTGGCTTCAATATCTGTGTGACTTCCTCCTGCTGCCCCTGAGTAACAGGCTCCAATAGCTGTGTGCCTTCCTCCTGCTGCCCCTGAGTAACAGCCTCCAATAGTTGTGTGCCCTCCTCCTGCTGCTCCTGAGTAACAGGTTCCAATAGCTGTGTGCCCTCCTCCTGCTGCTCCTGAGTAACAGGTTTCAATACCTGTGTTCCTTCCTCCTGCTTCCCCCAGAGGAACAGGCTCCAATACCTGTGTCCCCTCCTCCTGCTGCTGCTGAGTAATTGGCTCCAATAGCTGTGTGCCCTCCTCCTGCTGCTCCTGAGTAACAGGCTCCAATAGCTCTGTGCTCTCCTCCTGCTGCTCCTGAGTAACAGCCTCCAATAGTTGTGTGCCCTCCTCCTGCGGCTCCTGAGTAACATGCTCCAATAGCACTGTGCTCTCCGCCTGCTGCTCCTGAGTAACAGCCTCCAATAGTTGTGTGCCCTCCTCCTGCTGCTCCTGAGTAATAGGCTCCAATACCTGTGTGCCTTCCTCCTGCTGCCCTTCAGTAACAGTCTCCAATACCTGTGTGCTCATACTCTGCTGCTCCTGAGTAACAGGCTCCAATAGTTTTGTGCTGTGCTCCTACTGCCCCTTATTAACAGGCTCCAATAGATGTGCTCTCCTCCTGCTGCTCCTGAATCATAGGCTCCAATACCTGTGTGCTCTCCTCCTGCTGCCCCTGAGTAACAGGCTCCAATAGTTGTGTGCTCTCCTGCTGCTGCTCCCTGAGTAACAGGCTCCAATAGTTGTGTGCCCTCCTCCTGCTGCTCCTGAGTAACAGGCTCCAATAGTTGTGTGCCCTCCTCCTGCTGCTCCTGAGTAACAGGTTTCAATAGTTGTGCGCTCTCCTCCTGCTGTCCCTGAGTAATAGGCTCCAATACCTATGTGCCCTCCTCCTGCTGCTCCTGAGTAACAGGCCCGAATACCTGTGTGCCCTCCTCCTGCTGCTCCTGAGTAACAGGCCCCAATACCTGTGTGCTCTCCTCCTGCTGCTCCTGAGTAACAGGCTCCAATAGTTGTGTTCCCTCCTCCTGCTGCTCCTGAGTAACAGGTTTCAATAGTTGTGTGCCCTCCTCCTGCTGCTCCTGAGTAACAGGCTCCAATAGTTGTGTGCCCTCCTCGTGCTGCTCCTGAGTAACAGGCTCCAATAGCTGCGTGCCCTCCTCCTGCTGATACTGAGTAACAGGCTTCAATACCTGTGTACCTTCCTCCTGCTGCCCCTGAGTAACAGGCTCCAATAGTTGTGTGCCCTCCTCCTGCTGCTCCTGAGTAACAGGCTCCAATACCTGTGTGCTCTCCTCCTGCTGCTCCTGAGTAACAGGCTCCAATACCTGTGTGCCCTCCTCGTGCTGCTCCTGAGTAACACCCTCCAATAGCTGTGTGCCGTCCTCCTGAGTAACAGGCTCCAATAGCTTTGCGCTACACCCTGCTGCTCCTGAGTAACAGGATCCAATACCTGTGTGCCCTCCTCCTGCTGCTCCTGAGTCATAGGCTCCAATACCTGTGTGTCCTCCTCCAGCTGCCCCTGAGTAACAGCCTCCAATAGTTGTGTGCCCTCCTCCTGCTGCTCCTGAGTAACAGGCTCCAATAGCTGTGTGCCCTCCTCCTGCTGCTCCTGAGTAACAGGCTTCAATACCTGTGTGCCTTCATCCTGCTGCCCCTGAGTAACAGGCTCCAATAGCTGTGTGCCTTCCTCCTGCTTCCCCTGAGTAACAGCCTCCAATAGTTGTGTGCCCTCCTCCTGCTGCTCCTGAGTAACAGGCTTCAATACCTGTGTGCCTTCCTCCTGCTTCCCCCAGAGGAACAGGCTCCAATACCTGTTTCCCCTCCTCCTGCTGCTCCTGAGTAACAGGCTCCAATAGCTATGTGCCCTCCTCCTGCTGCTCCTGAGTAACAGGCTCCAATACCTGTGTGCCCTCCTCCTGCTGCCCCTGAGTAACAGCCTCTAATAGCTGTGTGCTCTCCTCCTGCTGCTGCTGAGTAATTGGCTCCAATAGTTGTGTGCGCATCTCCTGCTGCTCCTGAGTAACAGGCTCCAATAGCTCTGTGCTCTCCTCCTGCTGCTCCTGAGTAACAGCCTCCAATAGTTGTGTGCCCTCCTCCTGCTGCTCCTGAGTAACATGCTCCAATAGCGCTGTGCTCTCCTCCTGCTGCTCCTGAGTAACAGCCTCCAATAGTTGTGTGCCCTCCTCCTGCTGCTCCTGAGTAATAGGCTCCAATAGTTGTGTGCCCTCCTTCTGCTGCTCCTGAGTAACAGGCTCCAATAGCTATGTGCCCTCCTCCTGCTGCTCCTGAGTAACAGGGTCCAATATCTGTGCGCCTTCCTCCTGCTGCCCTTCAGTAACAGTCTCCAATACCTGTGTGCTCATACTCTGCTGCTCCTGAGTAACAGGCTCCAATAGTTGTGTGCTGTGCTCCTACTGCCCCTGATTAACAGGCTCCAATAGATGTGCTGTCCTCCTGCTGCTCCTGAGTCATAGGCTCCAATAGCAGTGTGCTCTCCTCCTGCTGCACCTGAGTAACAGGCTCCAATAGGTGTGTGCTCTCCTCCTGCTGCCCCTGAGCAACAGGCTCCAATAGTTGTGTGCTCTCCTCCTGCTGCCCCTGAGTAACAGGCTCCAATAGCTGTGTGCCCTCTTCCTGCTTCCCCTGAGTAACAGGCTCCAATAGCTGTGTGCCCTCCTCCTGCCGTTCCTGAGTCATAGGCTCCAATACCTGTGTGTCCTCCTCCGGCTGCCCCTGAGTAACAGCCTCCAATAGTTGTGTGCCCTCCTCCTGCTGCTCCTGAGTAACAGGCTCCAATAGCTGTGTGCCCTCCTCCTGCTGCTCCTGAGTAACAGGCTTCAATACCTGTGTGCCTTCCTGCTGCTGCCCCTGAGTAACAGGCTCCATTAGCTGTGTGCCTTCCTCCTGCTTCCCCTGAGTAACAGCCTCCAATAGTTGTGTGCCCTCCTCCTGATCCTCCTGAGTAACAGGCTCCAATAGCTGTGTGCCCTCCTCCTGCTGCTCCTGAGTAACAGGCTTCAATACCTGTGTGCCTTCCTCCTGCTTCCCCCAGAGTAACAGGCTCCAATACCTGTGTCCCCTCCTCCTGCTGCTCCTGAGTAACAGGCTCCAATAGCTATGTGCTCTCCTCCTGCTGCTCCTGAGTAACAGCCTCCAAAAGTTGTGTGCCCTCCTCCTGCTGCTCCTGAGTAACATGCTCCAATAGCGCTGTGCTCTCCTCCTGCTGCTCCTGAGTAACAGCCTCCAATAGTTTTAGATTAGATTAGATTACTTACAGTGTGGAAACAGGCCCTTCGGCCCAACAAGTCCACACCGCCCCGCCGAAGCGCAACCCACCCATACCCCTACATTTACCCCTTACCTAACACTACGGGCAATTTAGAATGGCCAATTCACCTGACCTGCACATCTTTGGATTGTGGGAGGAAACCGGAGCACCCGGAGGAAACCCACGCAGACACGGGGAGAACGTGCAAACTCCACACAGTCAGTCGCCTGAGGTGGGAATTGAACCCAGGTCTCTGGCGCTGTGAGGCAGCAGTGCCCTCCTCCTGCTGCTCCTGAGTAACATGCTCCAATAGCGCTGTGCTCTCCTCCTGCTGCTCCTGAGTAACAGGCTCCAATAGCTATGTGCCCTCCTCCTGCTGCTCCTGAGTAACAGGCTCCAATACCTGTGTGCCTTCCTCCTGCTGCCCTTCAGTAACAGTCTCCAATACCTGTGTGCTCATACTCTGCTGCTCCTGAGTAACAGGCTCCAATAGTTGTGTGCTGTACTCCTACTGTACCTGATTAACAGGCTCCAATAGATGTGCTCTCCTCCTGATGCTCCTGAGTCATAGGCTCCAATAGCAGTGTGCTCTCCTCCTGCTGCCCCTGAGTAACAGGCTCCAATAGCTGTGTGCCCTCCTCCTGCTGCCCCTGCGTAACAGGCTGCAATAGCTGTGTGCTCACCCCTGCTGCTCCTGAGTAACTGTCTGCAATATCTGTGTGCCCTCCTCCTGCTGCTCCTGAGTAACAGGCTCTAACAGCTCTGTGCTCACCATCTGCTCCTGTGTAATGAAACTGAAGGACTGAATGGCCTTTTGACATTCCAATCAGTTCGTATTGACTGAAAATCTTTCTGATTTTTTTGTAAAATACCATCAAAATCAGAATGTTGCATTTATATTTTATTTCTCATTAACTAAGCAATCGTGTTAACTGACTCTGCTTTTGTTATACTGGTCTGAGAAGCTGAACGGGTAACAGTTTCAAGAGGCTGATCAGTTCCTCCTGTCCCTCTGTTACAGGCCGAAAGGCCTATGTCTTCCTATGTCTCAATAGAAGGCACTTGGGGACAGAATTGTTTCTCCCTGTTCCTGAGCAGCAATTTCAATGTGCTGAATGGTGCCTCGAAGTTATGAAATGGTTTGATGCCAGGGCATTTCAAACTACGAGCAGCATTACTCAAGTATCTAGAAACTTCCCTACAAGGCGTTTTATGCAACTGATCTGTCATTCTAACCATGTCTCCTTTTTACAAACAGGATGGAACATATACAACCCAGCAATGTTCCAGCAATACTCCGACATATAAGGAAGAAAGATTTAAAAAGATTGAAAGATTTATGATCTATCCCTCGGCAACAGTCATCCACTCAGTCCAGTCTGAGTAAATGTTCCCCTTTATTGGGATGTGTAACATGAGGTAAGGAACTGGTTAACTGACGCTGTTTGTTTGGTGACTGTGATTAATGTCAGTCTCCAGAGATTGTATTTATCCCAGTGGAGGGTTTACATATTTTAATGATAAAATGGACACCGTTAAATGTGTTATCCCATAGTATGAGTGGGTGTCTCACCGACAGCACTCACAGGGATCAGCAGCTGCAGAGACAGGGGAATGGGAGATCTGATTCTGAGAACTTTAGACTGGAATGTAACAACAATGGACAGGAGTTTATCCTATTATGTATGGATTCTTTCTACATATCATTCCTGGCCATTACCATTGCGGATCGAATATGCACTTTACATTATTCAATATTTTTATTATCCTACCCTGGCTATTATTGGTGTACCTGGTAAGTTTCACTGTCCATTTATTATTTGCATTAATCATGTGTGACTGTATTATTTTTCTTTACATTTACTCTACTGTGTAAACATTCACTCTCCAAACCACCACCAACGACTTTCCTTCTTTCGTTCTGGCACTGTGCCTTGTCGGACCTACTCAGTTTCAGGTATGGAACACAATTCATTGTATCACAGCCCTAGTTCAATATTGAAAGCTTGGAGGTCACTGTCTTCTGTTCTGGTTACAAACACCATTTCGTTCCTCTGACTTCATCTCATCCCTGGCCATTATCTGAGGCTGAAACAGACGAGTCACAACTATGGTGATCCCTTTGTCCACGAGCTGATTCCGAACCCATATCTGAACCATTCCTATTTGTAATTGTTAACGTCTCCTGAATATACTTCACTGGCTTATTCTATCTGCGATTTGAACCCTGAGCTATGAAATGTAGTCTTAATGATCCCAATAATCTGCTGCTGACACTCCCAAATTCAAACCTGCAAATCTGAGTCGACATTCCAAGGCTCGGTTCTCACCTCACACCAAAATCCCATCATTTCTTTGAGGATCGATTTATATTTTTGCCGGGTCTGGCAATGCCTTTAATTTAATATTTTGAACTACATCGTTTCCTCTGTCTGTGGCACAATCCTCAGTGTCTCTATATTGATTACCCAAACCCTTGTCACTTGTTCTCATTTAAACTAATTCCCTCCATGTGTGTTCTCTCTCAAACAATTTTCATATTTATCGCCACCAAAACACACACATACGCACACACATACTCTCTCTCTCTCTCTCTCTCTCTCTCTTTCTATCTTTTCCAGCAACACATTTTTAAGCTCTGATCTCCAGCATCTGCAGTCCTCACTTTCTCCCAGTTTATGGAGTACTCCACTAGCATGGTCTGCACAGCTCTCCATTCTGGCTTAACTTGTCTCGGTTTACGGTGTCTGGGTTGGTTCTGTGAGGCCGATTCGGATTTTGATGTAACGAAGCATTTCAACTGATCTGCCAATGTTTTCATTTGATGTTCTCATTTTTGTGATTGGACCCACCATTGTCTCACTTCTCCAGTTATTCTCACTCCCCTGACTCCTTATCCATATTTTCGCAACATGTTATCAGTTAATTAATTGTTTGTTTTTCTGTATCGTTCCCTGGTGTTTTATTTTTGGCTTCTGAGTGTATCGAATGCTGTCATTGTGAAGCTCTGAAAGAATGAAATAGTGTGTATTGGGCAGTTTTTCACTTCCTGGTGTGTCCCATATGCTTATCTTTGTTGGACAAGGGGTTCCAGTAGCTTTGAGAGATGTACCTGTCCACTCAACGACTGTGTTTGTCGCTCTCAGCTGACAGTGCAGTCAGTAACACGAGGGAACCCCGCGACAACCATTATAAAGGACAAGGCATCCAAACTGTAACTGAGGAGCTTCTGACTGTCTCCTGTTATTGAAACGTTAGTGGATGGGCTTGGGATGGTTTGCAGGAGGTCGTGCTGTGAGCTGACTCTCACATTCAGAGAGACCTGATGATTTGGTGACGCAAATCTGGATGGAGCATTGCGACTGTAGTTGCAGCATCTGGGTCTGTAACATGAACAAGAAAAAATGAGCAGAGATTCAGAGAAGGAAAACTCTGAAACCACGGAGTGAGTGTGTGGGGAAAGGAATCTGACAAATCTGGCTGTGTCTTAACGTAGGTACACACGCCCTCTCGCTCTCCCCCGACATACACCCATGCACCTCTCCCTCTTCTCCCCGCGCACATTCACACTCCCCTCATCCATACTAATAAATCATATTATCTCAAAAATATTCAATTTGTATACAGTCAGTCAATACGGTATTTTATAAACTCATACTTTGCAAATAAAATCAGTCTGACTCCAGGAGAAGACAAAGACAGACTCAAAACAAGACCTCACGCCTGTATAACATAGTCTGTCCGGAGGGGTCCATTCCTTTACATCGTTAGTACCTTAAGTTATCTCCAGGCAGTGACTTGAAATAAATTCTCAGGTTTGCATATTAATCAATCAAAACCTGCACCTCCATTCTAACTGATAAAAGGTTTGGGAGACATCTTCGATGTGTTAAATTCACGTCCATGTGTTGTACAGCCCTTTGATCTTTTCCTTGTAAATTATATGTCTAAGGTCTTCTGCTCTCACTAACACCTGATGAAGGAAGAGCGGGACTAAAGCTTGTGTTTTTCAAAATAAAACTGTTGGACTATAACCTGGTATCTTGCCATTTCTAACGTTGTCCAACCCAGTCCAAACCAGCACCTCCATATCATAGCTTTTGTACATTAGCGCCTCTCCAACAAAATACATTTTCCTTATCCCATTTGCTTTTGTTTTGCATATTAACCTTTTGTGAGGCACGTTATGCAATGCCTTCTGGAAGTCCAGAACTAAGACATCGATAGGATCCCCTTCATCCACCATGATTGTCAGATTTTTTTGTTAAAACATAAGTCAAAAAATAAACAAACCTGACTTATCCTTCAGTAAATCATGTTGACTGCAATGGATTGTGGTTTGATTTGAACATTTCCTGTTATTAATTCCTTAATTACTGATTTTAACAATTTGTCTTCAATTCCCAATCGTTTGTTCATCCCTTTTCATTCCCTAGTGAAGTTGGCTTATCGAAGTTCTTCCCTTTCTATAACCTCGACATTCCCTTTCAATTCACAAGGTTGTAAATGATCTGCTGCAATTGCTGTGTAAGAGGCAAGAGTGGCTGAATGGACTCATTCTGTTCCTGCTTTACACACTTGATGAGTTGAATGTCCTCCTGGTGTTCCAAATTATAGTCTCGATGGACTGAATATCCTCCCAGTGTTCCTTCATTATTTTCTCGATGGCTTACATGTCTTGATCCTGTTCCTGCTAAAGCCACTCAAGGTCTCAATGTCCTTCTTCTGTTGCTCAGTGACAGGTTTGGGGACTTATGGAATCTCCCTGCTGTTAAGTCACATTTCGAGGGCTGAATTGTGCAGGCACGTTGTGATGCCCACAATGAGTAGCTCAGTGGTTAGCACGACTGCCTCATAGCACTAGAGATCCAGGTTCAATTTCAGTCAGGAGTCACTGTCTCACATTTTCACTCTGCCTGCAAGGGTTTCTATCGGGTACTCCAGTTTCCTCCCAACCCCACGATGTACAGGTAAGGTGCATTAGTCAAAGAAAATGCCAGGTAACAGAAATTGGGTGGGGAGCAGGGGGGTATAGTGTGATTTAAATGTGGTGGTCTTCGGAGGATTAATTTGCTGTCTATGGGTCAAATGGCCTGCTTCCACGTTGTAGGAATTCTACATTTAACACCTTCATTGCACAAATCAGTTGGGGGAATAATCTCTCAGTTAATTCCAATCTCCCCAGTGAGGAGATAAATTCTGTACACACTACTCCAGATGTGGTCTCACCGAGATTCTGTACATCACCAGCAGCACTTCAAAAGCCTGTTGTAAGGTTCCCATCCAGGTTAGAGCAGTCTCAGTTGTTTGGGGGAATACACAGCATTGTTGAAAGATTATTGTCCTTCTCTACTTCACCAGCATAACTGTAGATCTGGTGAAAATGTCATAATGACACTTGAGAGAAATGAGTAGGATGTGGTGAGATGACATCAACGTTGAGATATGCCTCACCAGACATCTCGCCTGAACCTGCCATTAATCTCCCCAGAGCCCATGTCACTCAGATTCCACAGAATCTGGTAAGGTGGAGCTCAGAAACAGCAAGCAGAAGCAAACATTTATGGGAGTTATACCTCAAAGCCAAAATTGTGATACAAATGCTGTTTATATTACAGAACAGGAAATTACATATCCAAGTTTTGTGGGTACTACAATAAAAATGGGTAGCTTCAAGTAATATTGGAACAGTGTTAACCCAAGTGAATTTTAATGCTGGGGAAATGGATTTCATGAGGGAGTATGAGATGGGTTGCTTTAACAGTATTTTCAGCACCAGCTAGAGTTCTGACTGTTTTGAAATTGGTGTTGTGTGATCAGAGAACAGAAAAAAAATGACAGGGAAACTAACCAGTTACTTAGTGTCTGTCTTCATGGAGGAAATAACAAGTGATCATGGGACTTGTGTAACTAAACGCTAAAATCATCCATATCAGTGATGAGGTAGTATTTGAAAACATATGTGGATTGAGGATTGATAAGTCTGACAGGCCGATCTAATTCATACTGAAATTTCAGAGAAAGCAGCAGTGCACAGATTGATTGCATTGAGGATCATTGTATTTTTCCATGTCCAATTTGGAAGATAATGAATGCATTCCAAGGATTTAGGAAAGAAAGAGGAGGGAGAGTGGAGACCTACAGAGCAGCTAACCTGTTATCCACAGTAGGGAATCTGTTGAAATTTATTATAAAGAATCTGATATTGCACACTTAGAGAACAATAGCAAACGTCAAGAGAATGATGCTAGATTTCTGATAGGGTAGTCAAAATTTGCAAACTTTTTGCTTGAAGATAACCCTTGTGAATGTAAACAATGGAAAACCAGTGAATATGCTATAGTTGGATACTCAGGAGGATTTTCAAGAACTCATGCAGTAAGTTAATAGAGAAAAAAAAGTACACTAGGAGAAACATACGCAAATTGAGCAAGGTAAAAGTTAGGTTTGATTTTGTTTAAAGAGAATCAGTATATAGGCGGTGTAGAGCTCCATGCTCTCTCTCCACGGATGCTGTCTGACTCACTGTGATATCTACCACGTGTGGGTTTAAGTACAGATTGCAGCTTCTACAGTAATTTATTCCGACTAGAAGTAAAGACATTCTGCGCGAGTTACACAGAGTGTTGGTGAGACTGTACATGAAGTATTGCTTACAGATCTGATGTCCTAATCTAATTAAAATTTCTGACAGAAGAGAGTCTATGCTCCTGTGATTGCATAGTGTGAATATGAATTCGTCGGTTTCTGAAGAGATTATTAACAAGAGTTATAAGTGTGAACTGTCAAAGGAAAAGGTAAGAGAAAACAAGTGCAACTTTGTTACAGTCTGAACCCAGAGAATGCAGCATTACAGCAGGGAAGTGACAGAACTATGAAGCAAATACATTAGTTCTGTCTTCACAGAAGAAAAATAACAAACAAGTCAAATCTTCCCAGCAATACTGGGAAACCTTAGTCTCGAGGGATAAAGAATGAGATTAATAAATAAATGTATTGGGATAAATTATTGGGACTTAAAGTATGGTTGAACTCAGCATACAGATGGAAGGTAAGAAGACAAAATCCAACACCAGAGTATTGTGCTTAAATAAAGGAGACTACAATAGGATGAGGGAGGGGAGGAGTTAGCTAAAGTTCGCTGAATGAAAAGACTTTAAGGTGGAACTGTTGATGAACACTGGCTGGCTTTCAATGCAATTTTTCCAAGTGCTCAGTAACAGTATATAAGAGGGAAATGGAAGGACTGAAGGAAAATGGTAATCTGTCGTGGATGTCTCAGAAAATAAGGGAAGCTATCAAATAACTGGCATAAATAATGACAAAGACCACCGGGAATCTAAAAGACTTGGAAAAATATAAACGTCAAAAGAAAGCAACAAAAAAAATCAAAAACATAAGATAGATTATGAGAGTAAACTACCTCAGAATATAAAGACAGGTATCAAAAGATTCTATAAATAAATAAAACAATAATAGTGGCTAAGGTAAGCAATTGTCCTTTAGAGGGTGAGAAGTGAGATTCAGTAATGGGGTATGAGCAAATGGCCGAGGATTTGAGCACATATTTTGTCGATCTTGTCTGTGACATACATTAGTAACATGCCAGTAATTGTCAATGCGATGAAGGTAGGTGAGGACCTGGAAACAATCATTCCCACGACAGAGATAGTGTTGATAAATCTAATGGAGCTAAAGGTAGATCAGTCTCCTGGCTCTGATGGAATGCATCACAATTTACTAACAGAGGTAGTGGGAAAAATAATAAATGCATTTGTGGAAATCTTTCTAAATTCACTGGACTCTATTGCACTTCCAGCAGATTGGAAAACAGGAAATCAGACACCACTGTTTAAAAAGAGATGTAGACAAAGGTGGGGAACTATAGACCAGTTAGCCATTAAGTGTAGTGGGGAAAATATTTCAATGTGCAATCAAGGAATAAATAGCAATGCATCTCGACAGGAATCTTCCCATTGGGCTGACATAGGAACAGTTCATGAAAGGAAAGTCATGCTTAACTAATTTACGAGAAATCTATGAAGACATTATGACCACAGAGAGCCAGTAGTTGCGGTGTACCAAGATTTACAAAAGGCATTCGACAAAATGCCGCCAAAAAAGCTGCTGCATAAGGTAAAGATGTGTGGTATTCCGGGTAATGCATGAACATGGATAGGGGATTGGTTAACTAACAAGAAGCAATGAGTGGGAATAAATGAGTGTTTTCTGGTTCCTGATCATTGACTAGTGGTATGCCTCAGGGATCAGTGCTAGGATTACAATTATTCACAGCTTAAATGGACGATTTGTAGTTGGACATCACATGTAGTGTTTCAAAGATTGCAGATAATACTAAAATGAGTGTAAGAGCAAAGTGTGCAGTGGAATGTTAAACTTTACGAAGGAACATAAATAGTTTAAGCTAGTGGGCAAAGGTCTGGCAGACGGAGTACAATTGTAATAAATGCGAAGTCATCCATTTTGGTCGGAATACCAGTGAAAAGGACTATTACTTGCATGCTAAAACAAATACAGCATGTTTATGTGCACAGGGACTTGGGTGTCCTTGTGCATGAATCACAGAAGTTGGTCTGCAGGTGTAACAAGTAATTAACGAGGCAAATAGAATTGCTAAAGGGATTGAGTTTAAAAGCAGGGAGGTTATGTTGCAGCTGTACAAGTGCTGGTGAGACCACACCTGGAGTATGAAGTGCAGTTTTGGTCTCCTCATTTGAGAAATGATGTCTTGGCACTGCGGTGGATACAGAGGAGGTTCATTAGGTTGGTTCCGGAGTTGAAGGGGTTCCCTTATGAGGAGAGACAGAGTAGACTGTAATTATATATTGATTGGAATTTGAAAGAATGAGGGAGGATCCGAGAGAAACATATATAATTATGAAGGAAATAGATCAGATAAAAATAGAGAGGACGTCTCCAGTAGTAGGTGAAACTAGGACAAGAGGGCAAAGTCTCAAAATTAGGTCGAGCAGATTCAGGACTGAATTCAGAAGGAACGTCTTGACCAAGAAGTTTGTGAATCGGTGGAATTCCCTGCTGAGTGAAATAGTTGAAGCTTTGTCATTGAATGTGTTTGAAGCTCAGATAGATATTTTTTTGAGAAGTAAAGGAACTAATGGTTATGGTGAGTGGACGGGCAAGTAGACCTGAGGCCATGAAATGATCAGCCATGTTTTTATTAATTTTCCTAGTTCTTATGTAATGGGTCAACATGAAATGGGAATCATATTTGAGAAACTGACTGGTCTATACATACGGTGAAGCAATGGATGCAGTGCATTTGGATTTTCAGAAAGATTTTGGTAAAGATTCTGGCCTCGTATGCAAAGTAAAATGTTAGAGGGTTGGGCCTAAAATATGAACATGATTTTAGAATGGGAGAGCTGACAGGAAACAGTGAACAGGAATAGAACATTCTGTTTTGAAGTGCAAGGATCTTTGGTGTCGCAGGGATCGTTGCTTTGGCTCCAGCTATTCCCAATACATCACAAACATTTGGTTGAGACAATCAAATACAGTGTAAACCAGACTGTTGACGGCACTAGATGATGTCGAATGGTGAGTGGGCGAGGAGTATATTAAAGAAACGCTCTAAAGTGATTGAGACAAGTAGAGTGAAGGGGCAAATGCGTGGCACATGAAGAGCAATGGGAGTGGATGTGACGGTGTGTATTTTGGTGGAAACAATAGAACAGCAACCGATAATTTGAAAATGGATTGGGCGAAACATTTTGATCTTTAAAGTGATTTATGGCTTTTTTGGTCTCTTCTGCGCAGACCTCCATGGTCAGTGCAGGGCAGTGAGTTCTGAAGCCATGAGCCAACACTGGGAATGATATCGGCACACTAACCAGTGTACACAGACCCACCAAGAAGGTAGCGCAGCATTGAAAAGTTCAGGATCTCTCAGTACAACAGTCATGAAAGCAATATTGCAGAAACACAAAACAGGTAGGAAGGTAAAGGCTGTGTTGACCATCATTTCAGGGGGATTTGAAGACAAGAGTAAGGGTGTATTACTGCAACTGTACGGGCCCTTGAGGAGACGCCCATCTCGAACCTTTTTGCAGTATTGTGTGCAATGTTGGTCTCCTTACTTAATAAAGGACAAACCTGACATTGAGGGAGAGCAGTAAAGGATGACCAGACTGATCTCTGGGATGACAGACTTGCTGAGGGAGCAGAGTTTGGGGCGACTGGACCTGTATTCCTTGGGCTTTAGGAAAATGAGTGGAGATCTCAATGAAATATTAAAAACACTGACAGGGCGAGACAGATTGGAAGCAACGATGATCATTCCCCTGGCTGGGTTGTCTAAAACAACAGGTCACAGTATTAGGTACAGGCAGGCTGCTCTGTACTGAGATGAGAGTGGTGACCCTGGGAAATTCTATACCGCATCAGGCTGTGGAAGCTAAAACACGAGATATAAATAAGGATTTCTAGACACTAAAGGGATCAGGAGACAGCTGGGGTACGGCTGTCACAAGCTCAGAGATATTAGGAAGGAGGTCTCTGCGGGGTCAACAGGACTGTGTTTCCCATTCCCTTTTCTGATACTGAGGCTGCAGCTGGGTGTTCTGTCGGTTTTACCCTTTCAAACCTCGGAGCACATCAGTACAATTTAGTGTCTTGCTTGACCGGTTTAAAGACCATTGAACAGTTTATCACATGTCTGTGTGTCTGGAGTCACTTTTAGGCCAGGCCAGGAAAGCATAGAATTTACCAGAACGGAATTCACTTCCATGAAGTGCATTGGGGAAGCAAAATGAAGTTTACAATCGACATTGATTTCAGGATCACTGTTACTGACACCAGATTTTAAATCTCGATATTTTATTAATTGTTTTGTTAACTTCCAACAGCTGCCTGACCATTAGCCTGATCTGGATAAGTAATCCAGTGCCATTTCCACAGCAGCACCATCTCCACATGGGGACCTCTTGGAAACCACACTGAGCAGGTAGTCAGAATAATCTCCATTACAGCCTCACAGGTCCTATTCATCTTTAAAGCAAGCATCCATCTATCAAAATGCCTATGTTTAATTCTTTCAAACTCATCATAAGTTTGACCTGTTTACTTCTTAATGTTTCTGAACTGCTGTCTACATGTCTCTGGTACCAATTCATGAGCACTTAAAATAGCTTGTTTGACATCTTCAGGGTCTCTTGACCGTTCATCTGACATCGGAGCAAATAATTCACTCGGCCTGGCTACCAGTTTAGTCTGAACTAGCATTACCCATCATTACTGGACCATTCTATCTACCTAGGCAAGTTTTCAATTAAACAAAGGAGACTTCAAAATCTTTCTCATCAAAATGTGACAGCGTTTTGACATAGCTGTATGTATCTCCAATTGCCTTTTAATCTCCATCCTGTTACTTTGACTTTGTTGACTAAATCGTACCTTCAAGTTCAACCGCTCGCTCTTTTTACTCAACTAAAAACCTTCTGTCTCTTTTTCAATCTTCTTCTCTCTATGCTCAGATACGAACCTTCTCCTTCCCTTTTCTCCGTCTCCCTTCTCTCTTGCTTTCTGTTTCTTCTCTCTCTTTCTCTCTTCCGTTGTTTATCTTTAAACTCCATTTTCCTCAATTATAATTTAAGTTTTTCTCAGTCTACTGCGCTTATCTGTTTCTCTGATACACCTTAGTGTTTGAGTAATTTCCTGACAATTTCAGCTTTACTTTTGTCCTTGGTTAAACGCAAATCTATGTTCTTTACTAATTCTAATGGTTTGGCCTTTATTTTTCTTTCTAAACTTCCTTGGAAAAATTGAGAATCATCTTCAAACCCCTCTTAATTTTTTTTAAGGACCATTTCTCTCCCTTTTAATTTAACCAACAACAAGTCTTCGAAATTGAATCAGTTGTCTTACTGACGTTTTATTTAAAGATCTTGGACACCAACATGCAAATGTTTTAATATACTGTGCATTTTCTCATACCTCAAATCTATTCAAATCTACCCAAATGACAGTTTGGATCTTCCTAAACCTGTTATAATCGCGGACGAAAGCCCTCAAACTGTTACAACACAGGATTAACCGCTCTCCTAATTTAAACCAGCCACACAGAAATGTTCACCTCATGTCCTAATATCTTAAGTGTCGAGAGGCAAAGATCCATTTACAGAGTCACTATTTAAAGTAAAATTAACAATTTTGTTATTTAAGTCCAACAGAGATTCATAAAATAAACAACTGTTTAGAAATCCCGTGGGTTAAACGTATCTTTTACCTCCCACTCTACAATACTGGTCTGATGAAACAAAACCCCCAATAAAGATTTACAAAAAATATCATCATGTTTCAAAACCAGTCAGCTTTGTCGATTTTCCTTTGTAGACTTTGTCTATAGATTTTACTCACGGTCAGCTTTGATGTTCCGCTGTGCAAACTTCTTCTCGGCAGGTGCCTGCAGGAAGCTCTTCAACTCGCTGTCTATCTTTGTGGATGTCTTTAGCAGTTCTCCCCATAAATGTTCAAAATATCCAGTTTCATACAACAATGCATCGGATAATTTCATTGATATTGATGCGATCAAATACATTATATTTCAATCTCGATTTGATTTCAGTCTGTTGGTGCATAATTTAAACTGTCTGGCTGAATTTGTATTTGATTTTGTTCCATGGCAACTCAGCATCACTATTGGTTTCACAGACAAACGTTACATTTTAACTTCTTTCAGAACACGTTGTGCCAGCTTCCTGTCTCCCTTAACGGGAAAGTATAGCTCTACACCTTCATAACAATATCTTTTTTTCTGCCCTGCATAGCTTTTCATAAATTTGATCAACTTAGCAAGTTCACATAAATGTATTTTCTGTTCCGAAAAAGACATATCTTCTCTCATCCTTCCATTACTTATTTCCTTCTTTCCAGTTGTCATTCCAATTACTTATAATGTTACTGGGATTCTTCGACAAAGTATTACATTGTGTGTGTGTGTGTGTTTCGCTTGTGAATAATCATCTTTAGTTCCACTAAGACGAAAGAATGAGATGTAATCACACCCATATGAAGGAGTAAAGTGCAACGTTTCCAAGTTTTCTGATATCAAAAAAGATGCTAAAAAATCTCCTTTATTCATTGATTGGGAAAGTGAACAAATGACGTTCATGGGCCAAACAGAAATAATTTACTGAACCTTCACTGGGGTCATCGAATGACCAGATACTTAAGTTTCTCCTGGGATTTTAAATTCAGCTTTGTTTGAAGTCTATGTTACATAAGTTTTTTTTATCAAAATGCAATCATAATCGGTGACAAAAACAGACGTTGTTGGAAATGCTCAGTAGTTTTGGCAGTATCTGTTGTGAGAATGCAGATTGAACATAGCCAAGTGGAATGAGTCTGGGTTGTTTACTTTTTGCCAATCGTGTTCAGCGACGTGCCGGTTAGGTACATTGGTCATGGGTAAATGCAGAGGAATAGAGTAGGGGAATGGTTCAGGGTTAGTTACTCTTCGGAGGCTCAGCATGGACGTGCTGTGTGAAATGGCCTGCTTCCTCACTGTAGGGATTCTATGATTCTATGATTTCTTCATAAAAAGGGAGGTCGGTGCCAGGATCAAGAATGCCTCCGAGCATGCGCCGGGCATATTGAATTGGGAAGGTAAACAGCCAGCGGTCGTCGTTCACATTGACATCAATAACATAGGTAAGAAGAATGGAAGGTTGAAAGGTCCTGCAAAGAAAGTTCCGGGACAGGTGGGAACTGTACAAAAATGAAAGTGTGCACCTTAACTGGAGGGGCCCTAACATCCTGGAAGGGAGGTGTGATCGTGCAGCTCAGGAGGCTGGGAACCAATTCAGCAGGTCAGAAACTGAACAGAAAGTAGAGGGTGTTCGAATAAACAGGCAATGCCAGTACAATGACCATGTTGAGGGAAAGAATAATAACTATTTAAAAATATGAGTAGAAAGTTGGAGTAAATGATAGGCTCACTGTTATTCGGTTGGAGATCCTGTGCACAAAAGTATTAAAAAAAAGACATTACAATTGGACTTTTCAAAAAAAAACTTTTAACTAAAAGCGTGCAGTATTTGGAATCAAATTAATGAGCTGACAGCTCAAACAGAGATAAATAGATATGGCATTGTGGGGATTACTGAAACGTCGTTACAGGAAGGTCAGGTCTAGGGTGTTAAATGTCCATGGGTAGAGTAGATGGAGTGTCTGTATTAGTCAAGGGTCTTGTCAAGGTTGTATTAAGAAATGATATTAACACGTGGGACAAAAATGATGAATCAGTCCGTTTTGAAATAGAATACATTGAAAGAAACCCATTGGGATGAGCATTTTCAGCTCAGAAACTCCCATCCCGGCAAACTACTCTCAAAGTAGGGAATAGCATGAACCAGGGAATAATGATGGCTCGAGACAAGGGCACACGAGTGATTATGGGTAATTTGAACATGCATATTGACTGGATTAATCAATTTGCAAGGGGAGACACAAAGAACGACTGATCGAATCTATCAGGAATTCTTTCTTCGATTAACGTATCATGGAACCAACCAGAGAACCGACTTGGTATTAAGTAATAAGGAAGGAGTGATAAATCATATTGTCGTAAGGATTATCTTAGAAAGAGTGGCACAGCATGCTGGAGGTTCACATTCAGATTGAAACAGTGAAGACAGTCACATACGAGAGGTTTAGTGTTGGGCAATGACAACTTTACTGGCCTGAGGAAGCGATTTGCCCAAGTAGACTTGGCAAAAACATTAAAGTGCAGGACAGTTGAATAACAGTGCTAACTACTTCAGGAGATAATCAAGACACCTCAATTGAAGTGCAATCCTTAGTGGATAAGGAATTGTAAAAAGCTGAAAAGTGATCCATAGCTTAACAAGGAAGTCAACAATAACAAGACAGTGATGACCTGGCTGTATTATCGCCGACTGCTCATCCAGATATTGTTCTTGGGACTCAGGTTCAAATGTTGTCACATTCAATATGAACCTGAAATTAAGTCTATTGATGATCATGAAAGCATTGCTTATTGTTAGAAACAGCCATATATTTAACGAGTGTCCTTTAGGGACGGAACCCATCATTCCTACCAGGTCTCACCTGTGTATAACTTCAAACCCACACAAATTTGGTTAAATCTTAACTGCCCTCTAGGGATGAACAATAAGTTCAGTCTAACCGAGCGACTCCCTCATCCTATGAATAAATTAAAGAAAAACGCTTTAAATACCAGCAAACGGTTACTAAAAACAACATCAAAATGGCTATGAAGCAAAATGTGTAGAAAGCATAAGAATTGATAAATAACATTTCTCGCAGAAGACAAAAAGGAAAAGAATGTTAAAATTAAATATTGGCGTCTTAGAGGATGAAAGCAGCGAGATTAGATTACTTACAGTGTGGAAACAGACCCTTCGGCCCAACGATTCCACACCACCACACCGAAGCGCAACCCACCCATACCCCTGCATTTACCCCTTACCTAACACTACGGGCAATTTAGTATGGCCAATTTACCTGATCTGCACATCTTTGGACTGTGGGAAGAAACTGGAGGAAACCAATGCAGGCACAGGGAGAACGTACAAACTCCACCAAGTCAGTCGCCTGAGGTGGGAATTGAACCCGGGTCTTTGGCGCTGTGAGGCAGTAGCGCCAACCACTGTGCCACCATGCCATGAGATAATAATGTTAAACTCAGAAATGGCATAGGCAAAACCAACACTTCCGGTTTTCCTATGGTTTTTAACGTTTCTTTTTTAATGCTGCGAAAGTTTGTTTCCGTTTCGAAAAATTAAACATTTAAAAAAAAAAAAATAAGGAGTTGCGCCTTCATATCAGAGAGTCTTGTCTGTTTTCTGCTCAGGAGAAGACTTTTCTGCTAGGAATATATTGAAGATGAATATTTATATTGAGTTAATTAGTTAAAGGTTTGATTTTATCTATTTTTTATATGTTTGATGTGTATATGATTTTGCTTCCATTTTAACATTATTATCTATAGGTAATGAAAGGTAACATATAAATAAGGTGTTGTGAAAAATCCTGCTTCTAGGCATAATGTTATTCAGGCCATAGAGAGTTTGGAGAGAAGATTTAGAAAAAAAGTACTACCCAGCAAAGCAGTCAGATAAATGGTGACTGTCAGGAAAGGTAAGAAGGTACTTCAATGTCTCTGGTGACTATTCCTCTACCAAAAAGATTTTCACTTTTTGGAACTGTTGAAGAAGGTAGTCTTTCTGAGGAAAATGGAAGAGCCGTCAGTTATTGGACTGATGGCACGATTTTTATATTAGGCAGGGTTAGAGAAAATTTAGAAGAATTATTGCTGCAGTGGGATTTTCAATCAGGAGCATCAGCAGGAGATTCTGTGGCAGTGAGCATGAGTTTAGGGTGGTTTGTGCTAGCCTTAAGAATGGCTCTAAACTTTTCAAGCACATTGTTAAAGGTGAGACTGAGTAGTCATAGATTGCTGTACATATTGGTAGGAATGACTTTTTAGGGAAAATATTAAAGCAGTACAGGGTGATTTTAAGAGGTGAGGTAGATTAAAAATAAAACTTTAAAAATATTAATTTGTGGTTTACTGCCAATGCCAGCCCCAACCGGTGGAGGAACGAAAGGTTAAAGGAGAAAAATCAATGGCTGAAGAGCTGGGTTGTTGTTGAGGGATTTAGATTTTTGGAAAATTGGAATTTGTTTTGGAATAGAAAACACATGTTCAAAAAGGATTGTTCTAATCTAAACTGGAAATCAACCAATATCTTAGCAGGGAGATTTGCTCACTCTATATAGGGAGGCATTATATTGATAGAGAAGGCAAGGGGGTTATTCTAATTGGCAGTGTTAATGGACGGATGATGGAGAAAGTTATGAATGTGAATAGAGCATGTCCATTAGAAACGAAAGATGAGAGAGTCAGAGTACACAGTAATTCTGAAACACTAAGTTGCATTTATTTCAATGCAAGGGGTCTTATGGGGAACTTTGATGAACTCAGGGCATGTTTAAGAGCATAGGATTGGGATATCATATTTATTACTGAAAGTTGGTGAAGAGGTGCTCAAGTGGATAGTGTGGTGCTGGAAAAGCACAGCAGGCCAGGCAGCACCCGAGGAGCAGGAAAATCGAGGCTTCAGGCAAAAGCCCCTCATCAGGAAAGGGCTGTTGAAGGCCTTTTGCCCAAAACGTTGATTTCCCTGCTCCTCGGGTGCTGCCTGGCCTGATGTGCTTTTCCAACACCACACTCTCGACTCTAATCTCCACATCTGCAGTCCTCACTTTCGCCTGAGAGATGTTCAAGATTGTCAATTCAACGTTCCAGGTGATAGGTGTCATAGAATGAATAGAAAAAGTGGAGAGGGGGAGGCATGCCATTTTAGATTAAGGGATAAATTATTGGTATTACTGGAGAAGCGATTTCTCAAAAATGATCAGGTGAAATACATGGGTAGTGTTAAAAATAAGAAAGTAAAGATCACTTTGAAGAGATTGCACTATATGCTCATTTATGACAAATCGTCCAATCAAAATATATTGATAGAAATTAAATATAAGAGAGGAAAGAGTATGTTGACGTTATTGCACCATATGCTCTCCAACAGTAAGAAATAAATTGAGAAACAGACATGTAGGGAGATCTCGGATATATGTAAGCTTAATAAGGTTGTGGTAATAGGGATTTTAATTTACTAAAGAAATGATTGGGACTACCATAGTGTTAAAAGGTTGAATCATGAAGAATTTGTCAAATGTGTCGAAGAAAATTTTCTTCATCAGTAAGTGGATCATCCTAATCAAGAAGGAGCAAAACGAGACCAGGTTTTGTGAAATAGGCAGGGCAAGTGACTGAAGTGAACATGGGAGAATACTTTTGGGTCTTGCAATCATAACTATTAGTGGAAAATAATACGCCTTCCATTAATATTATCTTTTTCATTGGAGTACCATAATTTTCAATGGCATGGGACAAGGACTGTCCAAGTTTGATGGGAGTAGACTTTTCGCAGGTAAAATAATGTCTGACAAGGGGGAGGCAGTCAACAGACTGACGACGTGAGTTGAGAGGCATAATGTTCCTGTTAGCGTGAGGGTAAAGCTGGTAAGGTTAAGGAACCATGGATGACTAAAGTTACTGAGGTGCCACTCAAAAATAAAAGACATACTTACTTTAGATCCAGACAACTTTATTGAATTGAATCTTTTAATCAATATAAAGAGAGTGGAGCACCATTTTGAGAGAAATAAGGAAAGCCAAAAAGAGATATGAGATAGCATGGGCAGATAAGGTTAATGGTAATTCAAAGATATTGTGTAACTACATTAACAGCAAGACTTAACCACGAGAGTAAGGCCTCTCAAAGATCACGAAGGACATCGATGTGCTGAACCCAGGAGATGGGGTATAAAATTATCCCATTCCTGGTGCAGCAGACAGCAGCAAACACACACTACTGCCTGCACCTCGCATTCATCCAGATTGAACTCTGTCTGCTATTTGTCAGCTGATTGACCCATTTGATCAAGATCTTTTTGTAATCTGAGGAGGTCTCCTCAGTTGTTGGCCCCAATCCTTTCTGTGTCATAGCCAATATCATATTCATTCCTTCCCTTACTTGTTAAATCATAACTTTTGATGAACAAGATTATTTTTTACATTTTTATGGACCAGGCCCGACTCCTCCAAACATTTTAATCAGGTCGCCCAGACCGTAGATTTGCTAATTGTTGAAAGTAACTGTATAGTGGATATCCCCAGAGTGAATTAGCTGGTCAGACTGCCGAGTTTTAAACAAAAAGAATTTATTTAAAGCATTAAGTAATGAAACACAACCAACCGAATATTGAATAATCAAATAACTCATCCGATCCGAACCTGACAGGCTTTCCCTACTTAATGATGCTGTTCCAAATTGGTTTCAACATTCCCAATAAACAACCCCCTTGGCACAAATATTAAAAATTACACAAACCAAGCTTACAGGTTACAAATGTAGAGGACTGAAGGATGGGGAGAGCGTCCAGTTTCAACAGTGACTCTGACTTAAATAACCTTCGAACTGACTGAACTACGCTGGCGGAGAGCTGTCCATGTCCCCTTGATTATACCAGTTTGTTTTTAAGACTTGAAGACCTTGTTCTTGAGGTTTTACCAGTTTGGTATAAACCAAAGGATCCCAATGAGCCTTTCAAAATTGAGACATGTTGGAACCTTGGGTCGGTTCGAACCTCTCTGAAAAAAAAATCAAGCACAACATAACCTTGTGAAGGGACCATATAAAACTGAATCATTAATATCTAAAGATGTCTTCAGTTCTCAAAATCACCAAAAGTAGTGGTTAGTACACAAAAACACACATATGCCTTCACTTAGTATAAAAATGCAAACCTGCAGAGCTACATCCAAATTCAGTGTGTGATACACCTCCCACTGAGTGTGTCTATCTGTCATTAAAGTTTCGACAATGCTTTGGCAATCATGTTTTCAAGACCTGCCAGAGGCTCAATTTTCAAATTGTGTGGCTGAAATTACAGGGTCGAGCTAAACAGACTCGCATTATTGTCCTTAAATTTCTCCAAAAGCTTCAATGGGTTATTGTTACAGATGCGTTGCTAATAAAAAAAAACTGAAATGTTGTCGTGCCAACACGAAGCTCAAAGTCTCTTTCTTAGCTGTTGAATATTTCTACCAATAACTGTTGAACTTGCTGGATAAATACCCATAAGTCTTTGTGTCTTCTCGCCGTCTTCCAGCAGGTGGGCAGCACCGACACCCACATCACTCGCATTTATAGCCCCCTTGAAAGGCTTCGCTTCATCAGATGGAGCTCAAACCAAATGGAAGTTGCTTGTCCCACCTTCCAACGAAAGCCTTCCAACTGCGGAATTGGATATGCATCCTTTATTTAACTGCATTGACTTTGCGATAGTCCACAGAAAATCGTTGGGTACCATCTGGTTTCAGTACCATGACTTAGGATGAGTTCTAGTCACTGTAACTCAGGTGGATTATGTCATCTTGGAGCATGTGTTCAATCCCCTTCAGAACCTGTGCCAACTTTAGAGGATTATGCCAATAAGGGTGCTGCTTAATCGGAACAGCATGTCCTTTATCTACCTTATGCACAATTAGGTAATATTTCCCATTTAATTTCCTCATATCTCCCCATATAATACTAACAACTCTATCACGTCATTTTATTTTATTTTTCCTCAGGGAGGTTACTCAATAATTTACCCCAATTTTAGAAAACTTCCTCATTGTCCACTTTAATTTGAGGAACGTTCAATCCAGAATCCTCTGAACTTAGTTTTTCCTTCTGTACTGTAATCATTTAACACATTCTCCTCTTGCTGTCCGTTCCCTGTCAAAATACCTTTTGAGCATATTCACATGACATACTCTGTGAGATTCCTTTCTGCCTGGAGTCCCTATCAAGTAGTTACCCTCACTCAATATTCTTTCGCATTTGATAAGTTTCACCAGTCCTTGCTTTTCAAGATCCCCTCATCACTGGAAGTAACATACATACTTTATCCCCGAGAGCAAAATTGCAAATTTTTGAGTTCTTGTCTACTTCCTGTTTAGGTGCATTCTGCAATACTTTTAAATGCCATCTAGCCAACTCCCCAGCGTTTTTTAATCATTCCGGAAAATTTGAGACATAGTCCAATAGTGTGGCCTTTTACTTCTGATTTACTAACTACTCCTGAATTGACCTTAACGGTCCTACCTCTTAATAACCTAATTAAAATGGACAGAAGTTGGTCAATTCATTTTGTGCATCTCTGATCACCAAAAGCCCTTACCCCAATGAGCTGGATAATTCTTACCATAAGCATTCAACATGATCTTGAAAGTTTGATGTCACCTTTCTCGTGCTCTCTGCGATTTTAGATGGTTCACAGTAGATTTGAATTGATTTATTACAGAGCTGCCCTTAACTTCCTTGAACTGTTTGGATGTGAAGTTTGAACTTTGGTCGCACTGTATCTCTGTTGATAGTCCGTATATATTTTTTAAAAGAATATTTCCTTTACCATCCTTTTCGCTGTGACGTTGCATAATGCAATAGCCTCTGGAAATTTTGTGGATACATCAATTATTGTTAACAAATACTGATTCACATTTTTTTTTTGTTTGATATAGGGGACCTATCCAATCAATTAAACTATTGTAAAAGGTTCCTCAATTGCAGGAATAGTTATTAAAGATGCAGGTTTTATTAACACCTGTGGTTTTCTAATTCCCTCACGTGTATTTCACGTCTGGCAAAACTCAACAACATGATGGTGCAGTGTCGGCTAGTAAGAATGCCTTCTATTTGAGACTGTGTTTTCCTCACTCCAAAATGACCTCCACGTGGTAATTCATGCTTCACTTGCAGCTTCTCCTTTCTGTACCCCATTTGCAATTCAATTTGATGAATTTCTGCCCATTTCTCCTCTCCTTCAGTATGTGATAGTTTCCATCTCCTCATGCAGACACCATTTTTAAGGTAATAATACTCAGGGATACATTCAGAATCCCTAATGTATATGCCCTTTTGATACAACTACTTAAAAATTTCATCTTTCTGCTGTAACTCAATCAGTTTAGCTGAACTCAACATGTGTGCATGATCTCCTATTTTCTCCTGTTTTGTCACAACTATCTGATGGAACGAAGTATCTCCTCATGCCACTTCAGCTTACTTACCTTTACATTTTTATATCTCTCCTGTTTGAACTCGTGATATTGGGACCTTGTTACCCCACATTCAGAAAAGATTCCAAGATAAGGCATTGCTTCAATTGGCTGTGTCTCCAGTGGTTTTTAACCAGAGCAGGCAGCACTTCCACCGGTGAATCAGTTGCATACTTTACAAGGAAAAGTTGTATTCCTGGAGCTGAGAGTTTGTCCAGTACTCCTATCACAATTTCTTCACTCTTCACTGGACACTCTATCCTCGCTTAACATAACTATGTGCTTTTTTTTAGTCTCACAGTGAATTCCCTTTCAGAGTAACTTTTCTGGAAATAGTCCCTCAGGAATATATATCTCCTCATCTTTCAGCATCACAGACTGAGAGGATCCTGTGTCCCTTAATATTGCATCCTCTGTACCTGCTACTTCTGGCCTATGTGAATAAACTTTCCCTTTGAAGGTATATTTTATAAGCAAGATTCGGCACTTCCTCCTTGACCAATCTCCGATCAGCTTGTACACTCTGATGAAGCTTTCTCGCCTCCACTGTGCTTTCTGTTACCACTCCAACAAAACTCCCATGCTTATCCTGTTTTCCTACATCTTTTTTTTCCCTGGCGCACCAACAGAGTGATTTCCTGTGACCTAATTTATTGCAATGAAAACATCGGAGATTTTTTAAACTTCTTTGTCCTCTTCTTGGGTTTCCTTTTTACCCTTGTCGTAAGTTATCCTTATGATTTTCACTGAGATCTACATATCCCTTCCCACGTGAGTATTTCTCTTTGCCCCAGTTTACTTACCTCATGGACTGAAATTTAGTCTGGAAGCCAAACTGTGTTTTATGGACCAATTCATAATCTTCAGCCATTTCAGTTGCTAACCTTGCTATCTAAACTCTCTGCTCTCCCACAGGAGTTTGCATTACTTCAGGCAGCGAATTTTCGAATTCCTCCAAAATAGTTACTCTCTAAGTGCATCATAGGTTTGCTTGAATTTTAAAGTTCTTTTCCATCTATCGAAATTACTTTGTTTGAACCTTTCAAACTCAATATACGTTTGACCCGGACCACTCCTTAGGTTCCTAAATGTTGTCTAGAGGCTTCTGGAAAAAGTTCATGTGCATTTGATTTGCATCCTCATACTCCCCAGATCCCTAAGGCTAACTTCAGCCTTCATTTCCATCCTTTTAAGCTGACTTTCCATTCTAAATGTCTATCTCTGAAACGCAAACGCGCTCTCTTTTTCTTTTCCTCCTGCTAAACATTTTTTTTTCTTTTTCTCTTTCCTGGATTAAACCTATTCGTCCTCTTTCTTTTTCTTCTAATTTTAGTTGCAACGCAAACTGCTTCATTTCTGCTTCTAACACAAGCTGCTTTATTTGCGATTGAAGTTTAATCTTCTGTGCAGATCCCCTTGGAGTTTCCAGCAAGTTTGAATGCAGAACTACTGCTGCAATCATCTCATCTTTCCTCACATTAGGAGGCAGCTTCAACTGCAGCTTGTCTACTAATTCTTGCAGCTTGGATTTATGTGCATTTTGTAAAATCCCCAAGGTCGATTCTTCCACCTCCAAAACATCCTTGGTTCCTGCAAGAGCCATTGCTCTCTCAATCTCTGTTTACCAAGACAAATCAACACACAAAATAAGAGACAAGAACACCTGCCACTCACTGCCTAAATCCTGCAAAGGGCCCCCAATATGTTATGGACCAGGCCCGATCCCTCAAAAATGTTTAGGCAAGTAGCCCAGACGGTAACTTTTTATTTGTTAAAGGTAAGTGTGTAGTGGATATTCGCAGAATAAATTAGCTGGTCAGACTGCAGTATTTTAAACAAACATTATTTGTTTCCCAAATTACAGAATGAAGTGCATGAACTGAAGGGAGAATAGCTGAATAACGTATCCTATCCAACCTAGAGGCTATCCGGACTTAAGGTTGCTGCATCAAAATACTTGCAACAATCGCAATGAACAAACCCCTTAGCACAAAGAGTAAATCTGACACAAAATGCTTGCAGTTCATGAGGTCAGAAGTGCAGAAGGAGGAGGTGAGCATCCAATTTCAACAGTGACCTGACTCAACTCGCCCCCAAACTGAACAGAACTGCCCAGCTACAGAGCTGGACACATCCTTTGATTAAGCAGGGTTTTTTTTTAAAGAATTGAAAACGTTCTGCCTGATGCATTATCTGTTATGTATAAATGAAGGGACACTAATAAACCTTTTAAAAAACCAGACATATTGAAACCTTGGGTCATTTAGAGCATCCCTGAAAATAAAGATCAAGAACAACATAATCCTGTAAAGGGACCAGACTTGTGACAATTTGTGACATTTGGCTTTGAAGTGAATTCAAAAAATGAGTGTTTGTGAGTTAATATAAAATAGTGCTGAAGGGCATTGGGTATTGAAGATACAAGATTGGCTTATTAGAGCAATGAGAGGAATGTCCAGACAGATTCACACTTTCTGTGTATGGTCAGGGCAAATATGCCCACTGCAAATCTATTGGCTGGCGCCTGTTCTGTGGAGGAGACATCAGTACGGTAACTACATCTAGGTTGTTAGTTTTGGGGGTGATGGTGATGGGAAGTTCAGGTGGTTATAACATTGCAAACGGACAACACATCAGAATCATCTAACTTGTGATAGGAAAATATCCTCATTGTCCCTCACCACTAACGTCACGACAGCAATTGGTGGTGGGAGATGTGACCAACAGCCAGTGATGCCAACATTCAATCCAGTCCAGTTCGTATTGTGAACGGAAGGTACCACACTGAAAGGAGTCAACTGGATCTGTTTTTTCAGTGACTGTGATTGAGGCCAGTCTCCATGTATTTTGACTGTGGCACTAGATGTGGCACCCCTCTTCTAATAGTAAGGAGCTTCATGCAATGCTTTATGCCATTGTCGCAGCAGATGCATCATCTCCAACACTAACAGGGATCAGCAGCTGCAGAGACAGTGAGAGGAGAGATAAACATTCGAGAATAATCTGGAATGTTCCATTAATGTATCAGATTTTAAGAACTCTAGATTGGAATGCTGCAACAATGGACAGGAGTTTATCCTGGTATCTTGCCTATTTTTCCTGGTCTGGGTTCACATTATCACATCGGATATATGGGTGCACTGATGATTATTCACGCGGGCTACTATCCCATGCTCGCTATTGTTGGTGTTCCTGGTAAGTCTCTTCATCTCTATCCTTTTGTTAATCCATAAACCATGGTGAACCTCATTGCTATTTCTGTTATCTACATTTGGCAAAGACAGAATCCTTTGTCTTCAGTTTCAAATGCAAATTCCATTCATTATTACAAACTTCTGAACTGCCCAACAAGCTCGTCCACACAAACATCTGAGAACAAGACTGTTCACATTCTCGAAGTACCTTTTGGACCCGAATTGATTTATTTCTTGGTATTCTCTCCATCACCAACTCTACCCACTACCAGCTCCATAATATCAGCAGTCCCCACCTTGACGTCAGTGCGGATACTAAATAAACCATTATAAAATTCAGACTTTATGGTTCCAGTTCTCTTACAAGCGCACTTTCCGTTACAAATATGTCAATCACAACCTTGTTCTTGTCTCTAAAGTAAATTCATGACAGGGACAATGTGTCAGAGAAGTGATGTCAGCGGATATGTAATTCAGAGGCCCAGGTTACTGCACAAAATACACTGTTTTAAATCTTACCTCAGATATGTCAGAACTTAAATTCAAATAACAGGAATTGGAAATAAACGATAATTTCACGAATATTTCAATAACAGCACCAGCATTTTGACAATACGTTTATCTATAGCACTGATATCCTTTGGTACAGAAATCTAGCATTATTACCGAACTGTCTAAAGACTGACGTCAGATCCACAACAATGTGATTGGCTCTATACTGTGTCAAAGAATGACCTCACAATAAAGAGCATTTAGTGAGGTCAATAAATGCTGCCCTTACCAGCGATGCAGACATCCCATGTCATAATATTATGGAAGTTTAAATAAAACAAAGAATGATGCAAGAGATCAGAAACAAAAAAAGAGAACGAGAAGCTGCCGCAGTAACTGTTCAGATTTGGCACCCGTGGGTCGAGGGCAAAATAGAATTGACATTTCGAGTTCGCTGACCTACCATCATAACTGAACACAGCTTGAAAATATTGTGATTGATGTTGGTGACAGGGATGTCTATGATGAAGGGGACAAGGAGTGAGTTGAATAGACAGATAAACGAGAGATAAAAGAAAATAAGCAAACAAAGGGTTTGAAGATGATCAGCTGGAATGGAAATTAAAAAACGAGGTTTATCTTATTTTTTTTCTCCTGTTCCCATATTACCGAAAATCATGCCCATGTAGGGTATAAATCAAGGTTCCTGTTTAAAGTGAGTTATGTCCCTTTGTCTGTCTTCCCTGAGTGTGATCATCCGCCTTTACTCCTTAGTGGGATGCTGGGCCAGTATTTAATTCCCTTTCGTCATTGTCCTTGAGAAGTGTTGGTGAGCTGCCTCCCTGACCAACTGCTGTCTGTGGGCTGTGAGTAGTCAGTGCTTAGTTCAGTCCGGTTTCATTTCTTTGATGTTTATAGTGAGTAACTAACTGAGCGGCTGGTTTGGCTATTTCAAAGGGCAATTCAGAGTCAAATACATTGAGGGATTGACATGTCAGTCCGACCAGCTGAATGTGGTAAATATCATTCCCCGAAGAACATTAGAGTGTCAGGTAGGATTTTCTGATAATCGGCAATGGTTTCATAGCTTCATTCGATTTTATTTAATTCAAATGTCACCTTTTATCATGGTGGGATTCGAATCCAGGATGGGGTCAGCACCCGGGTCCCCAGATTAATAAACTGGAGATACTACTGTTAGGACATCGCCTTCCTGGCATCTCTGACCATCTCAAATGGCAATCGTGGTGTTGCTGTTTGTGTGGCTTTACTTGAAACACAGCTGTTCGCAAGGCAAAAGAATGATTTGGTAAAACATACCATCCTTCTTCATTTTGAACTAATTAGAACGTTAAAGAATCAGAACGGCCGTTGGCGAAAATGAGCTGTGTTCCTTGGTCAGAAGTCACAAACAGAGTTCATACCAGGCAGCAAGTAATCAACACTGTAAATTGTATACTGTCCTTCTTTGCAAAACGATTCAAGAATTGGAGTGAAATACTTTCCTGCCGTGCTAGAGTGTTGTTCAGAAGGTACTTGGGGCACTGTGTACAGATTATCTCTGCTTTATAAGGAACGATCACCTTGCCACAGCGAGCCAGTGGAAAGGAGTTTCACCAGATTAATCCGTGTGGTGATGGTATCATGAGAAGACTGCGAAGGAAATAATCTATGTCACGACAAAAGAAAAAAAGTGATTGCATTAAACCTTGAGGGTAATGGACCAAAACTCATTATTTTCAAAACAAAACATTGATAGTGTTAAATAAAGTATGTATTTTCCCATAGGCAAATATTTTACTTAGATTTGATTACTTAGTGTGGAAACAGGCCCTTCGGCCCAACAAGTCCACACCGACAACCCACCCAGACCCATCCTCTTACATTTTCCCCTTTACCTAGCACCTTGGGCAACTTAGTAGGACCAATTCACCTAACCTGCACGTTTTTGGATTGTGGGAGGAAACCGGAGCACCTGGAGGAAACCCACGCTGTCACGGAGAGGATGTGCAAACTCCAAACACAGATATGCTGGAGGCGGGAACTGAACCCGCCTCGTGTGCTGTGAGGAAGCAGTGCTAACCAGTGTGCCACAGAGCCGCCCAGAGGTGCCGCCTATATAGGGAGAAAACGATTAGAAGAATGTGGGTAAAGTGTAGGGAAATGGGGTTCGCATGGATGAAGATTTAGGTCAGCATGGACCAGTTTGGGCTGAACGGCCTGTCTCCGTTATGTTAGACTCTACGATTCTATGATATTATACGTACCTGCGTGGGACCTTATGTTGGCTAAGCGAGAGCTCCAGGCTCTGAATGAACTGTCACTGTCTCAATGAGCAGTTGGTGTGTGATCCTGCACTAAACGTTATGTTTTCACAAACCTGTCAGCAGCCACACTCTGATAGAGTTCGCCATTCCCAGCAACTTCTGACCTCCATGGAGGACACTAGCCTACCTTCTGGGAGATGCCTCCTTGAGACCTGGCACAAACTGTCCGCAATCCCTCCTCACTGTTAGCAAATCATAGTGTCGTTAATATAACGCGTGTGCACCATTAACAATGGAGCCAGGAGGAACAACATCGGCCAGTCTGTCTGTGCAGTCTCTGCTTCATTTGTTTTGCAATGTTGGAGCATCAGTGACATCCTATACAGTCTGGACGGGCTGAATAGTTTCTTCTCTTTATGCATTAGTGTTTCGAGGGACAGAAAGTCCTCCTTCTGGTCTCAGGGAAAAAAGGTTCACGGACATTATTGGGCGACCCTTGGTTCCTGCGTACCAGCGTGATGTACTGACTGAGCTCATTATCTTCCTGTGTAATAGCAGGAAAGCAGGGGCATGGAAGAACACAGAAAGTCAGACAACATTGAGTTCTCCAATTTCAAATAACCTGCCTTCCAATCCCCCAACTCCATTCCCACCTCCTTCTCCTTCCTTCCATTCTAGCTACCCTTCTTTCAGATTCAGCTGGATTCAGTTCTCCCATCGTCCAACCCAGTGGTACCCCTTTACCTGTGTTCATCTATCCCCACCTCACCACCCTGTCTCCTCCTCCCTCATCCTGCCTCTTTATCTGTAGCTCCCTTACCCCACTCCAGCCCTGAATATTTATCCCCAAGCAGTTAACTTCTCCACCTCCTGATTTTGCCTTGCTTGTTGCGTTCTTCCAGCCTTCTGCCTGTCTACTTCGCATTTCAACATTTGTCGATTTTTTTTTAATCGCTTCCAGTGTAATCGGCTGGAGAAAGCGAAAGGGACCGTGTCTGTTCTTATCCAATAGTTTTGATGGGCTGAATGGCTCTGTCAAATTTCCGTGAAAGCAGCTAAAGATGCTGCATGAGCTTCGTTTTTTTAACGAAGAAATGTGCAGGGTCTGGTCTCACTGTTGCATGAATGTTCCGGACAGTTTTACTGCATGAGCTTGAATGTTGTCCAGGTTTTGAAACTTTAGCTCCTGAGGAGGTGACACATTGTTCTGAACATTGTGTGATCTTCACTGAACATCCCCAGCTCTGAAGGTATGACGGAGGGAAAGACATTGATGAACGAGCTGCAATAGTTTGTGCCGAGAAAGTTTCCCTGAGGCTCATCCACAGAGATATCCAGGGATTGAGAGGATTGGTCTCCACCAGTCACACTGTGTTCTGGATGATCCAGCCAATGGGGAGTTGACAACTGATTCCCATTAAGTTCAATTTTGTTCAGTCTCCTTGACACCTTGCTCAGTCAAATACCGCCGTGATGTCAGGGCCAGTCAATCTGACGCTGTGTTCATATCTATTGTTCATTTCAATAAGTCACGGTATATGTGTGGAGAGTGTTTCCTTCTCTCAGAGGGTAGTGAATGTTTGGGGCTCTCTATCCCAGACAGTTAGGGGGAGCTACATCATTGAAATGCTTGGAGCACGGCGTGGTGTTAATGAAAATTGACACATCAGGGAGTTGAATGCTACAAAGAATTGGGCATAAAAGAGAAATTGTGGCTGAGAGCGGATCAGCTGTGCCCTTACTGAAAGGAAGGGCAGGTTTGCGGGGCTATACAGAGATCGTCTTCTTCCAGTCTTCCTATTGTCCAGTCACTTGGTGGCCTCTTACATTTCCTGTGTTACTAACTTGAAGTAGCTGAATAGACTGCATGATCTACTCTGGGTACAGTTTTACAGGCTCGAGTGGCTGACTGGCCTCCTCCTGTTACCGTGAATGTGTCCAAGGCCTGAAAAGGACCATCCTGTTCTGGTGTAACTTAAATCCATATCGATTAAATCTACTGCCCTTGGAGAAAGTAGGCACTGCAGATGCTGGAGATCAGTTAATATTCTATGATGACGTAACCAGGAAAGTTGATTCGGCCTGGCCGGTAGATGTTGAAAATTGTGGTGCTGGAAACACTCAGCAGGTCATGCAGCATCCGAGAGGCAGGAAAATCGCTGATTTGGACATTTCTGATGATGGGCTGATGCCCAAAACGTCGATTTTCCTGCCTCTCCGATGCTGCCTGACCTGTTGTGCTTTGACAGCATAACATGTTTCGACATGTACCGGCCAGACCTCGTCAACTTTCCTGGGCACGTCATCATAGAACTTTAACAAATTCGTCAGGTACAAACTTCCACTCATAAAGTCATGCTGACTATTCCGAATCAAATTCAATTTTCCAAATGCATGTCCAACGAATCCCTGATAATCTTCTCAAGTAACGTAGAGATGTTAAACTTCCTGGTCTATAGTTTCTAGATATTTGCTTTTCCAGTCCTTCTTGAATAAGATACAACATTTGTTATCCTCAAGTCTTCAGGGATCTCAGCTGTGGTTAATGATGATCAGATTTATCAGCCAGGGCCTATCAATTTTTTCTCTAGCCCCTTGCAGTTTTCTTGTATCAATCTGTTAAGGACAATGAGATTTATCCAGCTTCAAACATTCCAGTACATTCAAAACCTCACCTACTGTGCTATGGACTTTCCCTAAGATACCACCACTAACTTCCCCAAGTTCCCAAGTATTCATGTTTTTCTCCACGGTAAACACAGACATCGCCCATCTCTTATGGTTCCACACATACATGTCCACTTTGGTCTTTGATGGTCCTATTCTTTCTGCAGTTAATGTTTTTTTTCCCTTTAATATTCAAAATGAACCTCTTTGGATTCACCCTGATCTTCTCAGTCAAGGCCCTTTATCGCCCTACTGATTTCCTTCTTCACTAAACTCCAGTATCCCCTGTGTACCTCCAATGATTCCCCTGATCCCGCCTGCCTGGACTTGAGCCACACGTCCACATTTTTTTCTGGTCAAAGCCTCAATATCTCCTGTCATTCAAGTTTCCCCATTCCTGTCAACTTTCCTTTCACCCTCACAGGAACATATAGATCTTGAATTCTAGCTGTCTCACTTTGAAAGGCTTCCACTTGCCAGAGGTCCCTTTGCCTGCAAACAAACGAATCCAGTCAACCCCGCAAGCTCCTGTACAATTCCGGCAAAATTCACCTTGCCCCAATGTAGAACTTGAATCTGAGGACCAGTTTTTTTTTTCTTCTACGTAACTATTTTAAAATTAATAGAACTATGGTCACAGGTCTCAAACTGCGAATCCACCGTCACCTCACTCACCTGTCCTGCACTATTTCCTAAGAATAGGTCAAATTTTGCCTCTTCCCGATTAGGATCCTCTACATACTGCTTGAGGAAACTTTCCTGACGCACTTAATGAATTTAATATCATCAAATCCCTTAATGCTCTGGCAGTCCCAATCTGTGTTATAAAAATTAAAACTACCATTATGACAACCCTATTGTACTTTCAAGTCTCCCTAATCTCTGTACATATTTTTGTTCCTGTAATTACTATTGACTATTTGGGGGCACAAAAATGTCACCATCCCCTTCTTATTTCTTAATTCCACCCACAAAGACACCCTGATTGTTCCTTTAGTTATTTCATCTCTGATGCTTTGTGATGCTCTCCTTCATCAGAAATACAAGTCCCCCACCACTCTTTCCACCATTTCTGTCCCTCCTAATGCATTTTACCCAGGTACATTAAGCTGTCAATCCTATCTGACCCTCAGCCATATTTCTGTAATAGCTATACTATCTCAGTCCCATGTACATATGCACACCCGGAGATCATCAGTCTTACCGATCAGCCCTTTTGCATTTAAATAAATGGAAATTAAGCCAACAGGCATTCCTTGTTCCCCGTCTTGTTCCAGCTTGACCTAACTTTTCACATTTCAAATCCTGATTACTGTATCTTTTTCCAGCATCGCAGTTGCCTCCCTGCTCTTGAGGATCCCACCCCCTATGCAAATCTCGTTTCAACTCTCCCTTGTAGCACTAACAAAACTAGCTGCGAAGATATTCGTCCCCCGTCTAGTGCATTTGCAAACTGTCCCTCTTGAACGGGTCACCTTTGTCAAAAAATTCCCTTTGATCGAAAAATCTGAATCTCTGTCCCGCACCAATTCTTTAGCCACATATTTATTTGCCATATCCGCCTATTTTTACCTACACTAGCTCATGCCACTGGAAGTAATCAGAAGATTACCACCGTCAAGGTCCTGGTTTTTAACTTTCCTTCTCGCTCTCTGTAATCACTCTGTAGGACCTCATTCCTATATCTACCTCTGTCATTTGTGCCAACGTGCACAATGACTTCTGGCTGGTCAGCCTCCCCTTGAGAACGTTCTGCAGCCACTCGGAGACATCCTGTCCTCTGACACCTGAGATGTAACACACCATCCTGGATTCCCGTTTGAGGTCACAGAATCTACAATCTGTCCCCCTAATAATCGACTCGCCTACCTCTAAGACCCTGTTTAACTTTACCCTTTCCCGCTGTGCCCCAGAGCCAGTTGTACTGCAACCAACCTGGCTGCTGCTGCTTTCCCTTGAACGTTCATTTCCCGACACCCACCCACTCCCCAAACCCAAAATCAGTATCTAGAATGGTATATTTGTTTTCAAGTGGAATAGCCACAGGCGATTCCAGCACTCTCTGCCTACTCCATTTGCCATTCCTAGTGGTCGCCCAGCTACTCTCTGCCTGGAACACGACAGGAAGCAAGGAACGCGTGTTGGAATAAATAGCGTTTATTTAAAGGCAACAGGGCTGACAAGGAAGGCAGATGAACTCAGGACATGGATCTTTACATGGTACTGTGATATGACAGTCATTGCAGAAACAGGCTAACGGAGGGATTTGGGTGTGACCACCTCACTAAAGGTCTTATAAACGAAGTTCTCAGTATCTCAGATGACCCCAAGAGCAGCCAGCTACAGTGCCCAAACACTTCCCACACACGTGTATTCATCAGGAACAGTGGAAGTCTCCCTGAGGACCCACATCCCGCAGGTAGAACATGTGACTTCCCTAACTGCCATCTCGACTGCTGTCAGACAAGCATTAAAGAGACTTTATCTGAGCTTATCTGCACATTTTGCTGAGCTGCTGCTTACTGAAGCTTCTCAAACCAAAGCATTACTACCTACTCTGCTAATTACAGCATGTCAATCGACCACTCCACATTTAGTTATGGTTAGGGAAGGAGGGAAACACTTATTTTTATTTCAAAAACATACTTTATTCATAAAATATTTTGTTGATCTATACAATTGATGATGCAATTCATATGTGCACATTGCATTTCTTTACACACAGAGATCGGAATTAATCCTTCGCATATAGAAGTCTGTACGTTTACCATCCATATATTTAACTGAGTTGCCAGCGGAGCCCACTTAATGAGTGGGTCCCCTGTTTTTCTTTGGTGGACAGACATGGCATGGTGGTCTTTCCACACCGCGTCTTGGCAGCAGCTGCCCAAAGATTCAGCGCACCCCTCAATACGTAGTCCTGGACCTCAGAATGTGCCATTCTGCAACACTCATTCGGGGGCAACTCCTTCAGCTGGAATATCAAAAGGTTTCAGACAGACAAAGAGCGTCTTTGACCAAGTTGATGATCCTCCATGCACAGTTGATGATCGTCTTAGTGTGCATCCCAGGAAACAGACCATAGAGGATGGAGTCCTGCATCACGGTGCTGCTCAGAACAAACCTCAACAAACACCATTGCATTCCTCTCCAGATTTCCTTTGCATATGCACATTCCAGAAGGAGGTGTCTGACAGTCTTGTCCCCTCCACACCCGCTTCGAGGGCAGCGTGTGGTGCGGCTGAGAGACTGGGCGTGCATAAAGGATCTCACAGGCAGAGACCTTCTCAACACCAGACAAGCCATGTCTTGGTATTTGTTGGAAAGTTCTGGCGATGAGGCATTCTGCCAAATGGCTTTGACAGTCTGCTCAGGGAACCGCTCAACAGGGTCCACCCTCTCCTTTTCCCGACAGTTCTCAAGGACACTATGTGCTGACCATTTCCTGATGGACTTGTGGTCAAAGGTGTTATTCTTCAGAAATTTCTCCACCAAGGACAGGTGATACAGAACGGTCCAACAACTTGCTGCGAGACCAGGCCCATCCTTTGCAACACCGGGGGCAGGTCGAATCTAAGTACGTAGTGACATTTCTTTTTTGTGTATCGGGGAGCAACGCACAGCCGCACACAAAGGTTGCCATCAGTGTGAGTGTGGCATTGGGAGCGTTTTTCTCCCCAGTTGCCCGGATCTTTGTACGTCGAGTCCATCTTTGATCTCCATATAAATTGGAAGATGTCCCGGGAGACTGCGAAGGCACAGGTTCTGTGAATAGGCCAGACCTGTGCCACATATAACAGTAATGATAGTGTCTCACACCAGACGACCAAGTTTTTCCCGTGATGGAGAGCGACCGCTGCTTCCATCTGCCCAGTTTCTTACTCAGTTTCCTGATGCGCTCCTCCCGAGATTGGCACACGCCCCAGCCAAGCCGAAACAAATACCCAGCACCTTCAGGTGGTCAGTCCTGACGGTGGTGGGGATGGAGGATTGGTCAGTCCAGTTCCTGAAGAGCATGGCCTCACTCTTGCCTCGGTTTACCTTGGCCCCCAAGGTCTGTTTGAACTGGTCACATATGCACATGAGTTTGTGCACGGACAGAGGATCCCATCAGAAAACGGCGACATCATTCATATAGAGGGAGGCCTTAACCTGGAGGCCCCTGCTGACACGAATATTCACCGCTCTCAGGCTCGCATCCTTCCTGATGGACTCCGCAAACGGATCTATGCAGCACACAAACAAGGCAGGAGAGAGACGGCAGCCCTGCCTGACTCCAGATCTTACTGGGAAGCTAACTGATTACCACCCATTGATTGAGACTGCACTGACAATGTTGGTGTAGAGCAGTCTGATCCAATTGTAGATTCCCTCACCAAAGCCCATTTTGGATAGAATATCTCTCATACACGTATGAAATATCCTATCAAAGGCTTTCTCCTGGTTCAGTCTGAAGAGGCAGGTGTTAAACGTCCTGTCCTGCATTTAGCCGATCGTATCCCTGAGGATTGCGAGACTCTCAGCGATTATCCTGTCCAGTACAGCACAGGTTTGGTCAGGATGAATCACCGACCCCAGAGCAGACCTGACCCGGTTGGCGACGAACTTTGACAAGATTTTGTAATCCGCATTCAATAGTGAGATCGGTCTCCAATTTCTGATTTCCTCCCTCCCCCTTCCGCTTGTAGATGAGGGTGATGATGCCTTTCCTCATGGATTCACTTATAATACCTGCCAGAAACATACTGACATACACCTTCAGCAGTTCCTTGCCAATCAAGTCCCATAGAGCAGAATAGAGCACAACCAGTAAGCCGTCACTTCCGGGAGTTTTATTCTTTTCAAAGGACTCGTGTTCCTTGGTTAGCTCATCCAGAGATAACGGCTGATTCAGCCTCTCCCGTGTTCTGTCGTCAAAGACCTCGGTGATAGAGGACAGGAACGACTGGGAGGCAGCGCTGTCGGTTGGCCTCGAGTCATATGGACTGGCATAGAAGGATTTGCTGATCCTTATGGAGTTAGTAATCTTCTTCCTACTTTGTGCACCTTCTGGAAGAAGAAAATTGAGCACGATTCCATGGAGCGAACCCTGGACTGGAAGATTTTCTTAGAGGCCTCCGTTGTAAAGAGCGAGTCTTGCTGGCCCTTCATCTCCAGATCGTTCATGACATTGACCCTCATCGTCTGCAGCTGGAGCATGTTCTGCATGCTTTCCTGGAGTTGGGACGGTCTTGCCCGCCTCTCTATCGCATCCTGAACACCTTTGAGAATCAAGAACCTCTTAATGTTCCCTTTTACTGTTTCCCACCAGTCTGCTGGAGACTCAAAGAGGAGCTTCATGTTTCTCCAACCTGTGTAGTCCCTCTTGAGCTCCTCAATGTTTCCTGGGGCCAACAGATTTGTGTTCAGCTTCCACGTTCCCTTACCAGACTGCTTCTCGTCCTGTAGGTGACAGTCAGCCAGCAGGAGGCAGTGGTCAGAGAAGAACACCTACTTGACGTCGCTGTATCTGATGAAGAATGTTCGGGACTCAAACAAGTAATCTATCCTTGAGCACATAGACCCGTCTGCCCGTGAAAAAGTATAACTATACTGTGCTCAGTCTGCAGGGGTGCTGAAGACGTCATGCAGCTTGGCATCTTTTACCATTACCATCAGGGGTCTGGAAGTGGCGTCCAATTTACTGCCACACCCTCCCCCTTACCCCACCTCCCCCCGCCGCCGGATTGTACATCTGCATCAATGATACCGTTCAAATCTCCTGTCAGAATGACCGACCTGGACGTAGACAGCAAAGTTGAAGCTGTTGCAGGACGGCCAATCGATCACTCTTACCCACTGGGGCGTCACATTGATCAGTCTCTGGGTAGCATTCCTGTCCATGACGTCGGTGACGAGGATTAACCACGGAGATAGTGAAGTTGCCTCCTCGTAACAGGATACCCAGGCTGGAGGCGCTGTTATCATTGCTCCCCAACCAAACCGACGGCCCATGGGCCCCACAAGCTCTACCATTTCCTCTAGCTAGTGAGGTGTGGTATCCCACGCTCCTGCAGAAACAGGACATTGGCTTTCACATTGGCTAAGAAGGCCAACGTAGAAACACATTGCATAGCAGATTTAATGCTATGCACATTAATGCTGGCAATTTTATACGCATTTTAACAGTTTATGAGGTTACCAGTGTCCATTTGCTCTTGGTTGTGCCTCTCTGGGGTAGCTGTCTGCATCCCTGTGGTGTAAGCGAACTGCTGGACCCTTGCAGGGCTGAGGTAGCTCTCCGACTCCACGCTGAGGACATTTCCCCGCTCTGGTGTCATCAGGCTGGGCCGAGGGTCCGCACAACCCAGGTCTCTGTCTGACCACGGGGCTGTCAGAGGATCGCTGAAACCAATTATCTGGGGCTGTGGGGCGGTGTGTATACCTCCTGGTTCTCACTGGGTGGGGGTTGGTCTTTACCAGTCCCCAAAGAGGGTTCGTCTTTTCCTGTTTGGGGGGGGGGGGGTGCTGCCCTCCTTTCTACCCACGGCGCTTTGTTTCTTCTGGTGGTGACGACTCTCCTTACACCCGTCCTCAACATCCGAAGAGCTGCCCATTTCCTCCTCTTGCAGGTGTCGTTTCCCCTTTGCTGGGTGTTTTTGGGGACCTGTAGAGTTTTCCACTTCCTTTTTTTTACAGGAATCCACTCCTCGCCCCCCTTGGTTCCCTCCTCTTCCATTACCTCTGCCTGACCTGTAGGAGTTTGGATTGGATGCTGCACATCTCAGCTGACTGCGGCCTACTATGCTCCAGCCTGTCTTTCCTTCTGGGTTCCACCACACACCGTTCCCTTGCTGAATTGTGGTGCCTTGCTGATCTTTTGCCGTCCACCTCTGGCCATCTGAGAGTACGTGGCGGCCGCTCATCTTGGGCAGGCCTTGTACATATGTTCTGCCTCTCAGCACAATTACAGTTCTTATCCTCTTTGCATTCCTTGGTTGGGTGACCCTCCTGCTTGCAGTTTCAACAGAGTCACCTTACAGTCTGCCGCCAAGTTTCCTGACCTTCTGCAGTTTTGGCACACTTTCGGTTGCCCTCTGACCATCATGTAACTCGGCTCCCTCTGATTGCAAAGCTGGAGTGTTGGTGGAGGATGTTCCCACTGGCATCGGCCCTCAGAGTTACCCTGACCTGCCGCTTGCTGGTCAAGATCACGAAATGGTCAACCACATTAGTGCTTTCTCCCTCGACCTGGATACATCTTCTCAGGAAGGTCAGGACATCAGCTGCTGGGACGTGAGTGTTGTACATATGAATTATAACAACCTTACTCCTCTGTGCAGGAAGCACATACAACGCGACCACCCACCAGATGGAGAACAGATTCCACCCCCCTTGCTTCTCTTTAAACACCTTCTGGAGCTGCTCGCAATGCTTCATGCTCCCGACGGTCATATCGAAATAGCCTGCCTAAGGGAAATCCTGCATGCAGTACACGTTTGCTGCGTCAAACCCGCAGCACTCGAGCATAATTTTCTTGAGGGACACAGTCCGATCGACCGGTGTACATTCCTCCATCTTCTTTACAGAGTTTTATGAAATAGGAATCATGTTTGGGAAAATGGCTTTTAGCAAAATTATGGAGAAGGTATCAACGCAATACGATTTGATTTTCAGAAAGATTTTTGATAAAGCCCCAAGCCTATTGTGCAAATTCGAATCCTATGGGACTGGGGCTAATATATGGTCATGGTTTTAGAATGGGAGAGCTGGCAGGAAACAGTGAGTAGGAATAAAACCATGTTTTTTGAATGGAAGGCTTGGAGGATATAACAAGGATCGAGATTTGGCATCCAACTATTCCACGTACACATCATATCTTTGGTTGAGGGGCTCAATTGCAATATTCCCAAGACTGCTGACAGCTCTAAACGATGTCAGCTTGTGAGTGGATGAGGAGGATGTAAAAAAGGCTCCAAATTGATTGACACAAGTGGAGTGACTGGGCAAATACCTGGCAGATGGAGAGCAATGGCAGAGATGAGAGGTTGTGTACATTGATGGGATCAATTGAATGGCAGGCTATCATTTGAAAAGGATTGGCTGAAATTTGTTGATATATAAATGAACTTAAGCTGCATTTTTGTTTATTTCTGCGCAGCATTCCGAGTCCATGTAGGGCAGTGAGTTCTGAACACGGAAGTCAATACTGGGAAATGCATTGGCACGCTATATACAGTGTACGTAGATCCAGCAAGTAGGGAGCTGTAACATTGAAAAGAATCTGGATCTCCCTGTACACTAGTCACTGAAAGCAATATTGCAGGAGCAGAAAGCAGTTTGGAAGATAAATGGTTTATTTAACTTCATTTCAGAGTGATTTAGAATGCAGGAGTAAGGGTCATTTACTGCAACTGTACAGGGACTTGGTGGGCCCCATCTCGAACATTGTGCTGTATTGTGTGCAGTTTTGGTGTCCTTACCTAATAAAGGGCAAACCTGACATGGAGGGAGTGCAGTGAAGGATGACAGACTGATCTCTGGGATGACAGTTAGTTGTGGGAGCAGTGTTTGGGGCGACTGGGCCTGTATTACATGGGCTTTAGGAAAATGAGTGGAGATCTCAGTGAGATATATAAAACTCTGACAGGGCGAGACAGATTGGAAGCAGGGATGTTAGTTCACTTTCTAGAAAATGGTTCACGAATCACATTGCAGTCAAATCGCGATTAATAAACATGTGTTATCAGAGAACTCCCTATATATTGATGGGCCGAAGGCACTATATTTCATAATTTTTAAACATATTTTGGGATATGAACATTGTGTGGGGAAAACTGCTTTGAGGAGATGTTCGGCCATGAAATAGCATGGGGAAAGCTCAATGTGCTGAATGACCTCCTACTCTCCCGATGTTTCTGTTCAGTCTGTGGGAAAGCTCTGTAAAGGTTGTCATAAGCTCTCAGATGTTAGGAAGGGTCGACAGAACTGTGTTTCTCACTCCCTTTTCTGATAACGAGGTTGATGCTAGATGTTCGGTCAGGTTTTATCCTTTAAGACCTCAGAGTAGTTTGATACTATTGAGGGTCTCACTTGGCAGATTCAGAGACCATGTTTGTGTGTCTGGAGTCACTTTTCGGCCAAGAAAGCACGGGAGATCACTTGGGGAAGGAGACCGATGTTTACAATCAACATTGGACACTATTACTGACACCAGATTTTAGGTATCGATATTTAATTAATTATTTTTAACTTCCAACACCTGCCAGATCATTGGCCTGGACTGGATTCGTAAACCAATGATATGTCCACTGCAGCACCATCTCCACATGGGGACCTATCAGAAACCACACTGACCTGATTATTTCGGTGCTACTTGACAGCTTTATCGAAAAGTATTCCCACCAATTTGACTGTCGAGATGGGACTGAGGGTGTGGTAATTGGTCAGATTGTAATTATTCTCCTATGCAGGGACTGGATATAGTTGAGTAATTTTCCTCCTCGCCAGGGACATGTCAGAGTTGGAGCTGGAATGATACGTAGGATGGCGTTTTTACAGGGGGCAGGGAGGGAAGAGGTGTAATCTAGGTCGCTGTGGGAGTCAGTCGGTTTAGTGTATACGTCCGTGTTGAGTCGGTCATCCGAGATAGAGATGGAGAGGTCTCAGAAGGGGAGGGAGGAGTCTGAGACTCTCCAGGTAAATTTGAGGTCTGGGTGGAAGGTGTTCGTAAAGTAGATGAACTGTTCAATCTCCTCGTGGGAGCACGAGGTAGAGCCGATACAGTCATCAATGTAGTGGAGGAAAAGGTGGGATTATATTCCCAATTCCTTCGCCTTCACTGCATCTGCTCCCAGGAGGACCAATTCCAATACCGAACAAAGCACTGGCCTCCTTCTTCAAACACCGCAATTTCCCCTCAGACGTGATTGACGATGCTCTGCACCGCATCTCCTCCACTTCCCGCTCCTCCGCCCTTGAACCCGGCCCCTCCAATCGCCACCAGGACAGAACCCCACTAGTCCTCACCTACCACCCCACCAACCTCCAGTAACATCGGATCATCCTTCGTCATTTCTGCCACCTCCAAACGGACCCCAACACCAAGGATATATTTCCCTCCCCACCGCTATCAGCGTTCTGGAAAGACCACTCCCTCCGTGACTCCCTTGTCAGATCCACACACTCCACCAACGCAACCTCCACTCCCGGCACCTTCCTCTGCAACTGCAAAAAATGAAAAACTTGCGCCCACACCTCCCCCCTCACTTCCCTCCAAGGCCCCAAGGGATCCTTCAATATCCATCAGAAATTCACCTGCACCTCCACACACATCATTTAGTGCATCCACTGCACCCGATGTGGCCTCCTAGACATTGGGGAGACAGGCCGCCTACTTGCAGAACGTTTCAGACAACACCTCTGGGACACCAGCACCAACCAACCCAACTGCCCCTCCCACTCTGCCAAGGACATGCAGGTCCTTGGACTCCTCCATCACCAGACCATGGCAACACGACACCTGGAGGAAGAGCAAATCACCTTCTTCCTAGGAACCCTCCAACCACAAGGGATGAATGCAGATTTCTCCAGCTTCCTCATTTCCCCTCCACCAACCTTTTCTCAGTCCAAACCCTCAGACTCAGCACCGCTTTCTTGACTTGCAATCTTCTTCTCGACCTCTCCGCCCCCACCCACTCTCCGGCCTATCACCCTCACCTGAACCTCCTTCCACCTATCGCATTCCCAATGCCCCTCTCCCAAGTCCCTCCTCCCTACCTTTTATCTTAGCCTGCTTGGCACACCCTCCTCATTCCTGAATAAGGGATTATGCCCGGAAAGTTGATTCTTCTTCTCCTTTGATGCTGCCTGACCTGCTGCGCTTTTCCAGAAAAACATTTTTAAACAACTACCTCATTGTCCACTTTAATTTGAGGAATGTCCGAATCAGAATCCTCTGAAGTTGTTTTTTTCCTTCTGTGCCGTAATCATTAACACCTAGTTCTCTGGCTGTCCTTACCTGTCAAAGTACATTTTGAGCATATTCACATGACATACGCTGTGAGATTTCTTTCTTTCTGGAGTCCCTATCAAGTAGTTACTCTCACTCAATATCCGTTGTGTTTGATAAGGTCTACTAAACCTTGCTTTTCAAGGTTCACCTATAACTGGAAGTAACAGTAATATCTTATTCCCGATAACAAGATTGCATTTTTAAAATTTCCTCTCCGCGTCCTGTTTTATTGCATGTTGCATTGCTTTGAAATGCTGTCTAGCCAACTCCCCAGCGCTATTAATCATTCCTTAAATTTTGAGACCGAGTCCAAATGTGTGGCCTTTGAACACTAATTTACTATTTTCTCCTTAATCAATTTAAATGGTCCTCTCACTTAATGCCCCCAAAATAATTCCAATGAAACGAATTTGCTCTGTTAATTGGGGGCATCCCTGATCACAAAAAGTGCAAATGGAATTCCCCGACCCTAATCATCTGGATAATCCTGATCATAAGCCCTCAACATGGTCTTTAATGTTTAATGTCACCTTTCTAGTGCTCCCTGCAATTGTGGATGGTTTGCAGTAGATTTGAATTGCTTCATTCCTAAGACATTATCGTGATTAATTAGATGTGAACTTTGAACCTTGATCTCACTGTATCTTCATTGGTAGTCCGTATCTATTTTTTAAAGAAGAGTAATTCCTTTGCAATTCTTTTAGCTGTGATACTGCACCTTGGGATGGCCTCTGGAAATCTAGTCAATGCATCCATTATTGTTAAAAAAATACTGATGCCCACTCTTTTGATTGTGATCTGGGACTTAGCCAATCAATTAAGACTCCTGTAAAAGGTTCCTCAAATGCCGGAATAGTTAAGAAAGGTGCAGGTTTTATTATCACTTGTGTTTTTCCAATTACCTGACATGTATAACACGCCTGGCAAACATCAACTACATCCTGTTGCAGTCCAGGCCAGTAAAATGTCTCTGTATTCAGTCTGTTTTTTTCCCTCACTCCGAACTGACTTCTCGGTGGTAATTCATCCACCATTCGCATCACCTCGTTTCTGTACCACATTGGCAATATGATTTGATGAATCTCTTCTCATTTTTCAGCTCCTTGAATATATGATAGTCTCCATTTCCTCATTTGGACATCATTTTTAAGGTAATAAAGCTCAGGGATACATTCAAAATTCCTAACGTATGTGCTTTTTGATACAACTGCTTTAAACTTTTATCTTTCTGCTGTGACTCAATTAGTTTAGCCGAGAAAAATTTTTTACATGATCACCTATTTGCTCCTGTTTTGTCTCAACTTTCTGATGGAACAAAGTATCTGTTCATGCCACTTAGGCTTCCTTATCTTTATATTTTTGGTATTTTCTGTTTCAACTCGTGACATTGGGACTTTGTTACCCACAATCAGGAAAATTTCAAGGATAAGACTCCTACATTGATTCAGTTGCCTGCATATCCACTGGCTTTTCAATGATATAGCAGTAATCCTACCACTGAATCAGCTATATTTTCCGCAAGGACAAATTGTATTCCTGGAGCTGAGAGTTTGTCCAATACCTCTACCACAATTTCCCCACACTTTTCTGGACACGCTATGCTCACTTTACATGATTTTGCACCTTTTGTCTCATGGTGAATTGCCTTTCGCTGTACCTTTTCTGGAAATATTCCTTCAGGAGTACATATCTCCTTATCTATTCACAGAGGATCCTGTGTCTCTTAATATTGCATTCTCTTTAACTGCCCTATGTGAATAAACTTTCCCTTTGCAGGTATATTTTATAAGCAGATCTGGTACTCCCTCCGTAACAAACCTCCAATCAGATTATACGCTCTGATGCAGCTTTCTAGTTTCCACTGTGCATTCTGTTACCGCTCCATCAAAACTCCCAGATTTATTCCTTTTTTCCTACATCTGTGTTTTTTTTCTGAATCCACCAAAACAGTGATTTCATGTGACCTAATTTGTTGCAATGAAAACACCGGAGGCTTTTAAAAAATCTTCTCTGCCTCCTTCAAGTATTGCCTTCACCGAGAGCTACGTCTCCCTTTCTACGTGGGGATTTCTCTTTGCCCCAATTTCTATCCATCATGGACTGAAATTGACTCTGGAAGCCAAAACAAGTTTTATAACAATAATCACCAGTCATAATCATCAGACTATTCAGCTGCCAGCCTTGCCTTTATTACTCTAGTATCTTCCAAATGAGTTTGCACTATGTGAATGCTTAAACTCCTCCAAAGTAATTGTCTCTCTCAGAGCATTGTAGGTTTGCTCTCTTTTTAAAGCTCTTATCCATCTCTGAAAATTACTTTGTTTGATTCTTTCAAACTCAATATGGGTTCGACCAGGATCCTTCCTTAAATTCCTCACGTTGTCTGTAGGCTTTTGGCACGTGCTCATACGTATATTTTCCTCTCCTCATAGTCCCCAGATCCCTCCTCTGATAGTGTTGCACATACCTCACTAGCTCTACCTACAAGTTCTGTTTGGGTCAACAAAACCTACATGGTCACTGCCCACTGAAATTCTTTAGCCACTTCCCTACTCATTAATCTAGGCAAGCTGTGAATATACTGAAACACATTTCTCACCAGGCTTTGGACTCACCATGGGTTTACCCATCTTCACTCTGTACCTCGCTAAGCTGACCTTCAGCCTTCATCCTCATCCTTTTCAGCTGACTTTCCATTCTAAGTGTCCACCTCGGAAGCTCAAATGCTCCCTCTTTTTCTTTCTCTCCTGCTGAAGCTATTTATTTTTTTCTCTTTCCTCTGTTAAACCTATTCGTTATCTTTCTTCCTCTTCTGATTTTAGTCGTAGCTCAAACTGCTTCACCTCTGCTTCCAACTCAAGCTGCCTCTTTTGCGATTGAAGTTTAGTCATCTCCACAGATCCTGATGGAGTTTGCAGCAAATTGGAATGCCGAGCTACTGCTGCATTCATCTCATCTTTCCTCACATCAGACGGTAGCTTTAACTCCCTTTGTCTTCTAATTCCCACGGCTTGGACTTATGTGCATTTTGTAAAACCCCCAAGGTCACTTCCTCCACCTCCAAAACAAGCTTTGTTCCTGCAGGAACCATTGCTATCTGAAGGTCTGTTTACTCACCAAATCAACACACGAAATAAGAGACAATATCACCTGCCACTCGCTGTCTAAATTCTGCGAAGGCCCCTAATCTGTTATGGACCAGACCCGAGCACTCAAAACATTTTAAGCAGGTAGCCGGACGATAAATTTGCTACTTGTTGAAGGTTAGTGTATAGCTGATATTCCCAGAGTGAATTAGCTGGTCAGACTGCCGAGTTTTAAACAAATGACATTTATTTGCCAAATTACCAAATTAAACATAAGGAACCGAAAACAGAATACCTGAATAACGTATCGTATCCGAACCTGACAGGCTATACCGATTTAAAGATGCTGTTCCAATATACTTGCAACAATCCCAATAAACAAAACCCCTAAGCACCAAGAATAAAACTGACCCAACTGCTAACTGGTTATAATGTCGGAAGGGCAGAAGGAGGCAGAGAGCGTCCAGTGACTCTAACTCAACTAACCAAGAACTGATCCAACCTGTCCAGCTGGGGAGCTGGACAGGTCCTCTTGATTATACAGGGTACTTTTTAGAGACTTAAAAGGCTTCTTGGATGAGGCATGTTCTGTTAGGTATAAACAAAAGGACCCCAACGAACCTGTCAAAATTCTGACATATTGGAATCTTGGGTCCTTTAGACCCTCTTTCAAAAAAACCAAGGACAACATAACCCTGTAAAAGGACTGGGTTTGTGAGAACATGCCACATTTGGCTTTGGACTGAATTCCAAAAATGTAAGTCGTACCGCTTTGAAGCCAATACAATGTGAAAGTGTTTGTTAGTTTACATAAAACGTGCTCAATCATATTGTGTGTTGAAGATTCAGCATTGTCACGAGTGGAATGTCCAGACAAAAATATCCACACTTCCTATGTATGGTCAGGGCAAATATATCCACTGAGAATCTGTTGCTTGGTGCCTGTTCTAGTCAAGGAGAGACCAGCATGGAAACCACATCTAGATTGTGATTTTTTTTGTTGTGGATGGTCATGGTGGAGCGTTCAGGTGGTTACAGTATTGCAAATGAATATCACAGCAGAATCATCTAACCCGCATTAAGAAAACGTCAATAATTCTCCCTCACAATTAACTTCACGAGAACAAATGGAAATGGGAGATGTGACCATTAGCCAGTGATGTCAACATTCAATTCAATCCAGTTGTTATTTTGAACTGAAGGTCGTATTCCAAAAGGAGTTATCTGGATCTGTTTGTTCAGTGACTGTGATTGATGTCACTCTCCATGGATCCTAATTATGTCACTGGATGGTTTTCCTCTTCTATTTGTACGGGGCTTCTTCCAATGCTTTATCCCATTATTGATGCAGATGTATCACCAACAACACTGACAAGGATCAGCAGTTGCAGCGACAGGGAAAGGAGAGATCAGAATCTGAGAACCATAGACTGGAATGTTCCAACAATGGGCCAGAATCTGAGAACACTAGATGGAATGTTTAAACAGTGGATCAGAATCTGAGAGCATTAGACTGGAATATGCCAACAATGGATCAGAATCTGAGAACAGTCGACTGGAATGACGCATCAATGGTTCAGAATCTAAGAAAAATAGACTGGAATGCTGCAACAATGGACAGGAGTTTATCTTGGGGTCTTTTGTATCTTTCCTTTTATTCGCACATATTACCAGTTCGGATATACGGTGTACTGCTGATTATTCAGGCTGGTTACTATCCCATGCTCGCTATTGTTGGTGTTCCTGGTAAGTCTCCCCATCACTATCGATTTATTAATCCCATGGTGAACTTCAGTGCTATTTCTGTTATCTATATTTAGTAAATACTGAAACTATTGTCGTCAGTTTCAAATGCAAATGCATTCATTACCCACACATTTCAGAACCGCCTACACACCCGCACACACAAACATCTGAAAACAAGACTGTTCACAATCACAAAGTACCTATTTTCCCCGAATTGATTTATGTCTTGGTATTCTCTCCATCACCAAAGCTACCCACTCCCAGCTCCATGGTATCGCCAGACCCCATCTTGACGTCAGTGCGAGTGCAAAATAAACCATTATCTATACCTTGGTAAAAGTCAGACTTTATGGTTCCTGTTCTCTTCTAATCAGTCTTTCCGTTACAAATGTTTCCATCAAAATCTTGTTCTTGTCTGTAAAGTAAATTCATGACAGGGACACGGTGTCAGAGTAGTAATGTCGCTGGCCACGTAATTCAGTGGCCCAGGTAACTACACTGTGGACACTGTTTCAAATCCTATCACAGATGATGACAGAACTTAAATTCAAATGACAGGAACTGGAAATAAAAGTGAATTTTACTAGTATAATTCCACCAGCACTTTGTCAATAAGTTTATCTATTTCACTGTTGTCCTTTGGTGATTAAATCTCACATTATTGCCTGGTCTGAATTAAGACTGACGTCAGACCCAATACCTTAAGGAATGGCCTCACAGTAAAAGGCATTTAGTGAGGTCCACAAATGCTGCTCTGTCAATGATGCAGACATCCCATGAAAGGTAGAGGGGAAAAAAATGCCTCTAGAGATCAGAAACAAAAGGAACGAGTAAGTGCCAGAGAAACTGAACAGATTTGGCAGCCTCAGGTCGAGAGAAAAATAGAAGTGAAGTTTTGCGTCCAATCACCATACATCAGAACTGAATGCAGCTCTGTTTGATGTTGATGACAGGGATGGCTGTTGTGAAAGGGAGAAGGAGTGAGTTGAATAGATAGAGAAAGAGAGAGGTAGAGAGAAAGAAACAAACAGAGGGACTGTTGATGATTAGCTGGAGTGGAAATAATAGTCCAGACTAATCTTCTTTATTTTTTTCCTGTTCCCATATTACTGAAATGCATGCCCATGTGAGCTGTACATCAAAGTCCCAGTTTGAAGTGAGCTATGTAACTTTGTCTCTCTTCCTTGAGTGTCATCATCTTCTTTTATTCAGTGATGGGATGTTGGGCCAGTAATTAATTCCTTTCCTGATTGTCCTTGAGAAGGTGTTGGTGAGCCGCCTCCCTGACCCACTGCAGCCTGTGGGCTGTAAGTAGTCAGTGCTGTGGTCCGCCCGGTTTCATTTATTTGAAAATTTTAGTGAGTGATATAACGGAGCGGCTGGCTTGGCCATTTCAAACTACAACTGTGTGTTAACCACAGTGCTGTGGTCTGGAGTCACATGTAAGTCCGACCGGGTGAAGACAGTAGATTTCCTTCTCTGAAGTGCATTAGTGTTCCAGGTAGGACAAACACAATGGTTTCATTAGATTCTCAATTCCTGATATTTGATTGATTGCAAATTCCAACATTTGCCGTGGTGGGATTCGGAACCGGGGTCTCGGTTATCACCTGGGTCTCTGCGTTATTATTCCAGACAAAATACAGCTAGGCCATCACCTCCGCAGCATCTGCAACCATCTCCAATGGCAATAGTGGTGTTGTTGTTGGCGTGGCTGTGCTTAAAGCATAGCGTTTTTCAAGGCCACAAAATGATTTGGCAAAACATACCATCCTTCTCAGTTTGTATTTATGCGAAGGTGAGATGATGGGAAGTGTTCGTGGTGAAAAGGAGGTGGATGTCCTTGGTCATGAGACACTGATAGAATTCATACGGAGCAGTAGGTAATCAGCCCAGTAAATGTATAGTGTCCTTCATTGCAAAATGGTGGAAGTATAAGTATGAAGACACCTTACTGAATTTGTAAAGTGATATTGAGACAGAACCTGGGGCGCTGTGAACAGATTTTCTCTCCTTTATGAGGAATGATCTCCTTGCCACAATGAGACAGAATACAGGCAATGCGCCAGAGTAATCCCTGCGTTGAAGGTACCACGAGGAGAGTGTGAAGGAAATAAGTGCTTAATCTGTAATGCGTAAAAAGAATAAAAAGTGATTGCAATAAAACTTGAGCGTTATAGACCAATATTCATTATTTTCAAAAATAAGCATTGATACCGTTAAATATTCCGTGTTTCCCGCAATTTATGTTTTCTCATTTGGACAAACATATGATAGGGAATGTTAAGAAGGACATGGGCCATGTGCAGGAAAATGGAGTTAGCATGGTTGGACATTTTAGTCTGAATGGACCAGTTTGGGCTAAAGGTCCTGTTGAAATCTATGACTCTGTGATAGTTTACATGTCTCTGTGGAGACCCCATGTTGGTTGAGAGACAGCTCCAGGCTCTGACCAAACTCTCTCCGTCTCAATGCACGGTTGGAGTGAGACCCTGCACTGAGCATCATGTTGTTCACAAACTTGTCAGCAGCCACATTCTGACAGGGTTGGTCACTCTCAAAGGCTTCTGACATCCATACAGAAGACTAGCCCTGTCTTCTCGGAGATGGAAGATGCCTCCTTGAGATGTGCCACAAACCATCCGGTGTGCGTCCTTACCATCAGCAAACCATGTTAATGTAACACGTGTGAAACATTAGCAAAGGAGCCAGGAGGCACAACATGGAGCAATCTGTCTATGCAGCCTCTGCTTCATTAGTTTGTAGTGTTGCAGCATCAATTACATCCTCCTATTTCAGTGTAACTGTTTGGACGGTCTGAATGGCCTCTTCTGTTCATTTGTCAATGTCTCGGGTGGCTGAATGTCCTCTTCCTCGTTCCAGGGAAGAGGTCCATTATTGGGTGACCGGTGGCAGCTGCTTACCTGCGTGTTGTGCTGACTAGATTCCTTATCTTCCTGTGTAACATTAGACAAACAGGAGGCCGGAAGAAACAGCAAGTCAGGCAGCATCAGGAGGTGGAGAAGTCAACACTTCAAGTATACCCGTTCTTCAGGACTGCGGGTGGGGGTAGGGGGAACTGCAGATAAAGAGGGAAGGGAGTGGTTGGGGTGGGGAGAGCAGCAGGATGGTGAGGTAGCAGATAGGTGTACACAAGTGGTGGGTGCAACCTGGTTGGTCGATGGGAGGGATGAATCCGGTTGGGAGCTCTAAGGCGGGGTCATTTGGTGGAATGGAAGGGAGTAGGTGGGGCTGGAAAGGGAGTAGGGCCATGGCTGGGAAGGTTATTCCAAATTGAAGAACCCAATGTTGAGTCCTCCAGCTTGTAGGCTAACCAGGCAGAACGTCAGATGTTGTTCGTCCAATTTGCGGTCTGACTCACTGTGGCAACAGAGGAAGCCAAGGAGGTCATGTTCGAAAGGAATTGGGAAGTGGAATTGAAATGGGTGGTGCCTGGGAGTTCAGGTCGGCCGCTGTGGGCCCTGTCGTGATGCTCGGCGAAATGAGCCCTTAGTTTATGTTGCTCTCTCCGATGTAGAGAAGACCACATCAGGTGCACCTGATGCAGTAAACTAGGTTGAAGGAGAGGCAGGTGACCTATGTTTCACGTGGAAGGACTGTTTGGGGCCTTGGATGAGATGAGGGAGGTGGTGTGCCAGCAGGTGATGCATTTTTTTCATCTGCAGGGTCAGTTGCCAGTGGGGCTTGGCGGGTTTGGTGGGGAGTGTGGCACGAACCAAAATTAGCGAAGTGATTTGTCCTTGTGGAAGATGTGTCAGGTGATGGGATCCAACCTCGTTAACTGTATCTGGTGGTACTGGTGTGGTCTTCTCTATATCAGGGAGACCAAATGTAAACTAAATGGAATGCTTTGCTGAGCATCTCAGCTGGGCCTGAAAGGGCTTATTTGACCTCCCAATCACCTCCGATTTCAATTCCCCCTCCCACTCCATTTCCGACATGGTCATCCTTGACATCCTCCATTGCCACAACGAACCAAAGCACAAACTGGAGGAACAACACTTCATATTCCACTGGTGCAGCCTACAGCCCGGGAGACTCAACATTGAGTTTTCCAATTTCTAGTAACCTCCCTTCCAATACCCCGACTCCCTTCCCAGCCTCATATCCTTCCTTTCCTTTGATCAACCCATCTCCCAGCTGTCAACTGGATTCATTCCTCCCATTGACCAACCCGGTGGTACCCTCTGCCTGTGTTCCCCACCTCACCATACCGCCTCCTCCAACTCTTGCACCTCGACTCTTTATCTGTACACACCGTTACCCCACCCCCAGTCATGAAGAAAGCTTATGCCCAAGGAGTGGACTTCTTCTCCTGATGCTGCCTGGCCGGTTGTGTTCTTCCAGTCTCCTGCATTCCAACATTTGTAGTTTGTTTTAAACTCTTCTTGTGCAATAGATAAGAGATAGTAAATGGGCTGTGCCTCTTCTTATCCAATAGCTTCAATGGGCTGAATGGCGTTCTCACATTTCTGTGACACCAGCTTGGGATACAGAATGAGCTACTCTTTTTTTAGTTCTTTGGAAATGTTCAGGGTCCAGTAGTACTGTTACATGAATGTTACCTAGATATTAACAGCATGAGCTTGAATGTTGACCAGGTTTTGATTCTTTATGCGATATTTTCTGAGCATCCTCACTTCTGATCTAATGACGGAGGGTAAGACGTTGATGAACCAGCTGAAGATGTTTGTGCCGAGGAAGCTACGCTAAAGATCGCCAACATAGATATCTAGGGACTGAGAGGATTGATCTGCACCAGCCACATGGTGTCCTGAATGGCCCAACCACTTGGGAATTTACAACTGATTCCCATTAGATTCAATGTTATTCAGTTTCCTTGACACATTCCTCAGTCACGCCCTGCCGTGATGTCAGGGTCAGTCACTCTGATACTATGCTCATATATTTTGTTCATGTCAAAGGTCAAGGTAGATCCGTGGGGACTGTTTCCTTCTCTCAGAGGGTAGTGACTATTCTGGCCTCTCTATCCCAGACAGCTACATCTCTGAATTGTTTGGGGGAGCAGAATGGTGTTAATGGATCTTGACACATCAGGGAGTTGAGGGCTACAAAGAATTGGGCAGAGAAGAGAAATTAATGCTGGAAGAGATCAGCCCTGACCTTACTGAAGGGAAGGGCAGGCTTTACAGGCTATATAGTCTGGTGTTATTCCAGTGTACCCCATAGGCCAGTCATTTTGTTGCCTCTTCCATTTCCTGTTTTATTGACTTCAAGTAGCTGAATAGCCTGATCATGTTGCTGCATGATCTAGAATGGGTCTAGTTCTATTGCCTTGAGGGCTGATTGGCCTCCTCCTGTAACTGTATATCATACTCCAGGGGCTGAAAAGACTTATCTTGTTCTGGTGTAACTGAAATCCATATAGACCAGATCTACCACCCTTGGAGAAAGTGAACACTGCAGCTCCTGGAGATCAGAGTTGCAAAGTGTGGCACTGGAAATGCCTAGCTGGTCAGGCAGCATTCAAGAAGCAGGAGTATCGAAACCTTGGACATTCCTGATGATAGACATATGCCCAAAACTTCGATTTTCCTTCCCCTCCAATGCTGCCTGACCTGCTGTTTTAGATTAGATTACTTACAGTGTGGAAACAGGCCCTTCGGCCCAACAAGTCCACACCGCCCCGCCGAAGCGTAACCCACCCATACCCCTACACTTTACCTAACACTATGGGCAATTTAACATGGCCAATTCACCTGACCTGCACATCTTTGGAGTGTGGGAGGAAACCGGAGCACCCGGAGGAAACCCACGCAGACACGGGGAGAACGTGCAAACTCCACACAGTCAGTCGCCTGAGGCGGGAATTGAACCCGGGTCTCTGGCACTGCAAGGCAGCAGTGCTAACCACTGTGCCACCGTGCCGCCGTTCTTGTCCAGCACCACACATTTGCACGTCTACTGGCCCGCCCTAGTCAACCTTCCTGGTCACATCATCAAAGAAATTTAATAAATTCTTCAGGCATGAACTTCCACTCAAAAAGCCATGCTTACTATTCCTAATCAAACCCTGTTTTCCGAATGCATGTAAAACTTATGCTTCAGAATCTTCTCGAGTAATTTACCTCCCACAGATGTTAAGCGGACTGTTCTGTATTTCCCAGGCTTTATTTTTTCAGTCCTTCTTGATTAAGTGCACATTTGCTATCCTTCAGTCTTCTGGGATCTCACCTGTGGTAACTGATGATCAAAATTATCAGCCACGGCCCCGGCAAATTCTTCTCTAGCCCCTTTCAGTGTTATTGGATATATCTGGTAAGGACCATGAGATTTCTCCAACTTCAAAGATTCTAGTCCATCAATTACCTCCTCTACTGTGATACAGAAGATCTCACCAATAATTTCCCCAAATTCCCATATATTCATATCTTTCTCTGCTGTAAATATAGAGGAGAAATATTTGTTGAGGACATCGCCTATCTCTTATGGTACTACACATGCATGTCGACTTTGGTCTTTGAGGGGTCTTATTCTCTCTTTAGTTAATGATTTTCCTTTAATATACTTAAAGTGCCTCTTTGGATTCACCCTGATTTTCTCAGTCAAGTTTATCTCATACCCCCTTTTCGCCCTCCTGATTTCCTACTTCAGTAAACTCCGATATCCCCTGTACACCTCCAGGGATTTCCGTGATCCAAGCTGCCTCTACCTGAGCCACGCCTCCACATTTTGTTTGGTCAAAGCCTAAACATTTCTTGTTATCCAGTGTTCCTCATTCCTGTCACCGTTCCTTTCATCCTCACAGGCACATATAGATCTTAAGCTCCCACTTGCTGGAGGACCCTTTGCTTGCAAAGAGACTACTTTGATCAACCCCTGCAAACGCCTGTCTGAGTCTATCAAAATTAACCTTGCCCCAATTTAGAACTTGAATCTGTGGACCAATTTCTTCCCTCTCCATAACTATTTTCAAATTAACAGAACTATGGTCACTGGTCCCAAAGTGCACATCTACTGTCACCTCACTCACCTATCCTGATATATTTCGTAAGAGTAGGTCAAATATTGCCCCTTCCCTATTAGGACCCTCTATATACTGCTGGAGGAAACTTTCCTGACGCACTTAATTGATTCCATCCCATCAAATCCCTTTATGCTCTGGCAGTTCCAGTCTGTGTTATAAAAATTAAAACCCCTATTATGACAAACCGAATGTTCCCTGCAAGTCTCCCCAAACTCTCTAGATATTTTTGTTACTGTAATTCCTGTTGACTGTTAGGGGGTCTATTGTAGCACCCCAATAATGTAACCATCCGCTTCTTATTTCTTAGTTCCACCCATAAAGCCTCACTGGATGATTCATCAGTTATTTTATCTTTGATCAGTGCTTTCTACTCCCTTTGATTAGAAATGCTACTCCCCTCTCTCTTTCCACCATCTCTGTCCCTCCTAATGCATTTATCCTTTTACATTAAAGGTCAGTCCTATCCATCCCTCAGCCATGTTTCTGTAATAGCGAGACTATCCAGCGCCGATTATCTATCCACACCCTGAATTCATTGGCCTTACCTGTCAGCCCTTTCACATTGAAATAAATGCAATTTAATCAACAGGCATTCCTTGCTCCCTATCATGTTCCAGCCTGGTCTGTCTCTTCAACGTACTATTTCTGAATACTGTATTTCCTTCCAGCCTCACATTTGCCTCCCTGCTCTTGAGGATACCACCTCCTGCCAATCTCGTTTAAACACTCCCTTGTAACACGATCAAAACTGGCTGCGAAGATATTGGTCCCCCGTCCAGTGCATGTGCCACCAGTCCCTCTTGAACAGGTCAACTCTGTCACAGAAAAGCTCCCAATGATCTAAAAATATGAATCCCCACCCCCTGCACCAATTCTTTAGTCACATACTTATCCGCCATATCTTCCTGTTCTTACCTACAGTAGCTCATGACAATGGAAGTCATCAGGTGTCTGTCAAGGTCCTGTTTTTTAACTTTTCTTCGAGCTCTCAGTAATTACTCTGAAGGACCACATTCCTATGTCTACCTGTGTCATTTGTGCCAACGTGCACAATGACTTCTAACAGTTCACACCTCCCCCCACTCCCCCCCCCCCCAACTCCAGCAGACACTCAGAGACATCCTGGACACTGACAACTGAGAGGCAACACACCAGCCTGGTTTGCCGTTTGAGGCCACAGAATCTCTTATACCTAAGACCCTGTTTACCTTTATCCTTTCCCATTGCTCCCCAGACCCAGTCGTAATGCAACTAAGCTGGCTACTGCTGCTTTCCCCTAAACGGTCATTTCCTGACATCCATTTCCCTACACCACAAAGTCAGTATAAAAAACGGTATACTTGTTTTCGAGAGGACTGCCACAGGGGATTCCTGCACTCTCTGCCTACTCCCTTCCCCATTCCTGGTTGTCGTCCAGCTACTCTCTGCCTGGAACACGACAGGAAGCAAGGAACGCCTGTTGGATTAAATTGCGTTTATTTAAATGCAACACGGCTGACAGGTAAGGCTGATGAACTCAGGGTGTGGATCTTTACATGGGACTGGGTTATGACAGTCTTTAAAGAAACACGGTTAAGGGAGGGACTTGGGTGTGACCACCTCACGAAAGCTCTTACTTCTGAAGTGCTCTGTATCTGGATGATCCGGAGAACAGCCAACTCCAGATCCTGAACACTGCTTCCCAGGAACTGCAGCTGGTTGCACTGCCCACATGTGTAGTCACCAGGGACAGTGGAAATCTCCCTGAGCTCCCACATCCCGCAGGTGGAACGTGCAACTGCCCTAACTGCCATCTCAACAGCTGTCAGACTAGCGTTAAAAAGACTTTACGTGAACTTACCTGTACCTTTTGCTGAGCCTGTGCTCACCAAAGCCTCTGGAACCAAAGCATTACTACCTATTCTGCCACTAACAGCACGTCAATAAACCACTCCACATTTAGTTTTGGTTAAGGCAGGAGGGAAACACTGCAGTGATGTATTATTTGGGACTTAAGCACCCCTTGACACCAGACCCATACTTGGACTTGGAGAGTGTCTTGCTGAGGTTTTCCTTCTCGTCGTGGTGACTGTGCTGATGCAAATATTCACCCTGACAGCCAATCCACGTTGTCGCAGTCCTCTGATCTTTTCTGTCTATTAGTACTGCATTTATGAATTCCTTGAATCTATTGATTGCTTTCCAAACTGTGTCTCATTCTGGAGGGAGAGATGCTGGTGTTCCAGTGAATACAGCCTATTTGAAAAGGTTTACCATTAGACATATGAGCGATATGATGCCCATCCGCTCGCTGACTCTGTTTTTCCTTTCAATTAGGGTACATTTATTCTGATAACCTTCAATTCCATTTTCCAGCATTTTCCCTGTAACCCTTGTTTAAAACTCTGTCCATCTCAGCCTTGAACATATTTAGTGATCAATCCCCAACAGCTATCTCAATTTTCTACAATTGTTTCCCTCCCACTGATGTGAGACTTGGTGGTCTTTAATCCCATGGCTTTTTTTCTAGCACTCTGTGTGGAAGTTGAACCTACATTAGATGTTATCATGTTCGATCATACCAACTTTGTGTCCAGAGGCATAACAAAAAAAAGCAACACAAAGTTTAAGAGCCTGTAATCTCCTCCCTCATCTTCCACATCAGTCTAAGATACAGTTCATCCGTATCAAGGGATTTGGCCACATTTTATCATACACCGACTTCCAATTCTTCCTCAGCTTCTGTGTCAATTTGCTCAAGGTCACACTGTCAGGAACAGACATTGAATACAGTAACTGCTCCTCCAAATTGAAGACCAATATGTAATAGGTCTTTGACATATTCTCTGGCTCTAAGCACAGGTTGCCTCCTCGGATCCTAATACTCCCTATTCTTTCTCTAGTTATCCCTCTTACCCTTAATAAACCGATAAAATGTCTTTGGAGTCTTGAAAATACTGCCCACTAATATTTTTATCACCGCTGCACCCCTACCCTCTTTTTGCTCTTTTACTTACTTTCTTGAGTTTAGACCTTCACGTTCTCTCCTCTTCTGGGACCTCCATTGACCTGCTCCCTTTATGCCTGTTTTAAGCTTTTCTTTCATTGTTAATTCCATTCTGAATATGTGTAGATATCCCAGGCTCTCCGGGCTGGTTTTCCTACATTTCATCTTTGGTGTAACATGTTGTGGTGACACGCTCATCAATTCCATTGTGAGCATGTGATCCCCACCCCCCCGCTGTGCTGTTACAGTTTCAACCAGAAGTAACTGTACTATGGCCAGATCCTGTCTTTCTCTTGGTAAGATCTGCCTCCATCATCCAAATTATTTTCAATTTTCAAGCCTTTTTCTTTTGGTCTTTTCCTTAAGAAGCTAAAAATGCTTGAGTCACGGTCACTGGTCCTGCAATGCTCTCCCAAACCTGCCTGGCACCTGACTGGCTTCGCTCCCCACAGTCACGCCTATGCACTGCCCCGCCCATCGTTGTATCTGCTCCATGTTGATATAAGAGTCTCTCTGGAATAAATGTCAAGTCCTCTTCCCCTCTTTAAAAAAAATCACTGTCCTAATGAATATTTGGAATTGAAATGTCTAAATATCATAATCCTGTTATTGTTTTTACACACCTCAGTGAATTGGTTATATACCTGCTGCTGTATTTTCTTTTATCTGACAGTCGGTAATATATCCCCAGCAGTGCATCTGTCAACCCACAAAGCGTCATTTGAATACCCTTCCAAGATATGATGCTAGCTAACTGCAGTCATTGACTCCATAATTAATAAGGCAATGCCACCTTCTCTTTTACCCTTCTCCTGTGCTGCCCATAGTTCTTGTACCACAGAATATTGAGTTGTCAGCCCTGACCACCCTCAAACACATCTCTGTGATGGCAAAAATGTCACACTGCAAAAATGTCAACTCATTCCCTTATCACACCTGTCGGTCCGATAATATTCCCAACATTAAGGTAAAGGACATCCAGCCTGGATAATAGCACATGGAATACTCTGTACCTCGCAGTTCTTCAGTCATTTACTGTTTGTTATCAAACTGCCTTTCCATGAACTAAAACTGTAACTCTGGGACTGAATGAATAATTGTTGAATTGTAATTTCTTTTTTAATTAATGTGTTAATCAAATGCAACGTTCCAGAACTGAACAGTCAGCTCCAAATACCTTACTTTGCTTAGTGTGCAGAGGGGTCAGCCCTCAGTAATGGAAAGAGTGAGGACTGCAGATGCTGGAGATCAGAGTCGAAAAGTATGGTGCTGGTAAAGCACAGCGAGTCAGGCAGCATCCGAGGAGCAGGAGAGTGAAAACTTTGAGCAGAGTCCCTTCATCAGGAAGACATTGGTGCATTCACATTTTTTCCATTCCATGGGAAATTTGGAATGGTACTTGCTCAGGAGGGCAGCACTGTATATAGCCCTGAAATGGAAAGCAGTCAGTCAGTTGTTTGGACAGGGGGTAGACAAAGTAAGGTGAGTACAGACTGATTGAAGTACAAACATAAGGATAGATAAGTCCCCTGGACCAGGCAGGAAGCACCCCAGGTTACCAGAGGAAGTGAGGGAAGAGATTGCTGCGCCTTTGTAGATGATCTTTGCGTCCCCACTGTCCACTGAAGTATTGCCTGATGATTGGAGGGTGGCAAAAGTTATTCCCTTGTTCAGGAAAGGTAATAGGGATAATCCTGCAAAATACTGGCCAGTCAGTCTTACTTCTGTATTGGGAAAAGTATTGGAGAGGATTCTGAGAAACAGAATTTATGATTACTTGGAAAGTGATAGTTTGATTAGAGATCGTCAGCATGGCGTTTTGATGGACAATCATGCCTCACAGAACTTATTGAATTCTTTCAGGATGGGATCAAACACGTTGATGAAGGTAGAGCAGTGGATGTGATGTACATGGAGTTTAGCAAGGTGGTTAATAAAGTTACCATAAGATCAGCTCATTCAGAAAGTAAGCAGGCATGGGGTACAAGGAAACAGGGAAATCTGTGTGTGTGGATACAAATTGTCTGACCTGTAGAAGACTGATGGTGGTAGAACATGGAAAGGGTTCATCCTGGAGATTGGTGACCATTAGCGTTCTTCCGGAATCGGTTCTGGGACTGCTCTTCTTTGTGATTTTTACAAATGACTCGGATGATAAAGTGAAAGGGTGCTTTAGTAAGTTTTACAATGTAATAAAGATGTTAGAGTTATGGATAGTGTTAAGGGCTGTCTTAGGTTGTAATTGGACATTGACAGGATTGGCTGGTAAATGGAAGATGGAGTTCAACTTGGATAAGTGTAAAGCAATTCATTTTTTAAGGTCGAATTCGAATGCAGCATACAGGTTTAAAGGCAGGATTATTGGCAGACTGGAGGACCCTAGGGATCGTGTGGTCCATATCATAGGATGCTCAATGTTGTTTCCCAAGCTGATAAGGTTGTTAAGATGTATGGTGTTTTCATTAGCCAGGGATTGAGTTTAAGAGCCGCAAGGTTACGCTGCAGCGCCAAAAATCTCTCTTATGACTACACTTAGAGTATTGTATTCAGTTCTAGTCGCCTCATTACTGCAAAGATGTTGAGACTTCGGAGAGGGTGCCGGGGAGATTTACCAGGATGCTTCTGAGACTGGATGGCATGTCTTACAAAGAAGCGTTGAGGGAGCTAGGGCTTTTCTCCTTGGAACAATAAAGAATGGGAGTTGACTTCATAGACGTGTATAAGATGATGAGAGATATAGGCAGAGTTCGTAGCCAGAGACTTTTTCGCACGTTAGAAATGGCTATCTCGAGCGGGCATAAGTTTAGTATGATTGGAAGAAGGTTTGAGGAGATGTCAGAGGTAGGTTCTTTAAACAGAGAGTGGTGGGTGCTTGGAATGCACTGCCAGCAGCGTTAGTGGAGTCAGCTGCATTACGGATATTTAAGTGACTATTGGATAGACACATGAATGATAGTACAATGAAGGGTATGTCAGTTAGTCTGAACTTCGAGTAGGATAAAGGTTCGACAGGACGTCAAGGTTTGAAGGGTTTGCACTAAGCTGTACTGTTCTGTGTTTTATGTTTCACCCAGCCTCTGGATTCTTTTCAATTGTTGAATGTGTGAGGGAGTGATCTGAGTGAGATTAGGAAGCTGGGGAGGGGCGTTCGACCAAAACTTCCAGTTATGTTGTTCATTGTTCCATTCAACTGAATGCCAGTGCAATATGTGACGTGTCCTACACCAGAAAGGCTCCGCCAAGTTCAGTTATTAGCGTAATTCTTGACTTATCATTTGCTGCTGTTTTCTTCAGATACAATCTGTTGGGTGACCCATGTATTAATCAGATGTTTGCTATGTTTCGTGAATTGCGCAAAAATAAGACGTCAACTATGATTATTCGACTGAACTATAATCTCTGAAAAGAATTAGGCTGATTCTATATTTATGGAACAAAAATATAAACTCCTGTCAAGATTTTCTAACACAGAAATAAAGAATGTACATTTTATTTTGTATCAAACAAACAACATGGATGTAACTCTTTTGGCGATCAGAATTACACAAACAATGTCAGGATTCAAAACTATGCATTGTCACTCCAACATCTTGAAAGTGGTTGGCTTCTGAGTGATTACATGTTCAGGGTGAGCAAACGATTGAATAATCAAATAGAATGAGCATTCTTATATATTTATATATAATCAATCAGTTCAATTTCTCACTGAAATGTACAAGCTACAGCTATTTGTCAGCGAATTAGAAATGGCTATAGTTCAACATGCTCTTTGAATATTAAACTAACTAAATGATTTGTGCTATCAAATTTTAGTGAACAATAATTTGAAAACGTTTAACTTTTAGAAAGAATGTTATTTAATTTGAAATGCAGACAGTGAACAAAAACGATGAGCATATTATCGTGTAAGTGAAAAGTCAAACCTTTTCGAAGAGATTTGTGGCAAAGCAATGACAGATTTGTTTTCGTAATTGGAATTCAACATTTCAAATATTCATATTCTGAGCAATAATTAGATTATTTAATGAAGCTGACCTTGCAGTAGTTGCATTTTAAATGCTTATGCTGCACTAAGTAATCAGATATTCGTGAGTATTTACAATGGGAAATAATCGGATCCTGAATTTTATTCGCATCAGACACATGATAGAGTGCAAAACCTTAAAGTACAGGAGGAGGCCATTGGCCACTGTGTGGGCATCAGCTCCAGGAATGTCTCCCAAGTCCCTCCAATTTGCCAACCCTATCTCTGCAGCCTGTTAAATTCATATTTCCAAATGCATATCCAGTTCTATTTTTTAATGTTCATCCACAACTCTCCCAGGCAGTTCCATTCCAAATCCTAACAACTATCTCAATAAAGAAGTTTTTCCTTATCTCATTCCTGGCTCTTTTGCTGACAAGCTTGAAATAAGAACTCCTTGATGCTGTAATGCCAACTAACGGAAGCAGAGTATTCCTGTTTTACTCGACAACTTTTTTTCATACATTTGAGCACCGCAACTAGTTCACATATTTGTCTGTTCTGCTCAAGCAAGAATAAGTCTTGCAAGAACTGTTACAAGCACTACATCGGAAATACAGTCAGAAAACTAGCCACCTGGATACATGAACAACAACTGGCCAGAAAAAAAAGACATGACCCACTATCACTAGTATCCTTACTTATAGATGAGGAAGTACACGATTTAGACTGGGTCTGCATATCCATCTAGGACAAGCCAAACAGAGACACGCACGAGAATTCCTAGAAAAATAGCATTCCAACCTGAACTCTATCAACAAACATATCGATTTTGATTCCATCGAACACTCTCTGAAAAAAAGAACCCAACATAAAATCACCAATACTGGAAATAATATCACTGACTCAAGGAAACCAAAACACATAAATAGCAAGTGGGACATAATATCAGCACTTCGCCAGAGGCTCACTGATAATGTTCCCTAGTGCAGTGATGAACCATCTGAAAATGAACTCTCCAACTCAGCGAGCAAACTGACATCCAGAAGAAGCACAATTTCTCTCATCCTCCCTTTAACTAAATACTTCATTCCACTTGTCATTCCGATTATTTTAAGGTTATTTGCATTATTTTGCAAAGTAATATAGTGTCTTTCTGTGTGTGTTTGAATGTGTGTGTGTATATGAGAGAGAGAGAGAGACAGCGAGCGAGAAAGAGAAAGAATAATCCTCTGTAATCACTGGATTACTCCCCGTGCCATGTGGAAAAGAGAGAAAGATGAGGAAGACACTAAACCTTAACATGTTGTTAAAAATCTAGTTCAGGGGTGAGAGTTCCAGATTGTTGTATCATTGGAATCTCTTCCAGGACAGGTGGGGACCTGTACAAAAAAGACAGATTGTATCGTAACTGTACAAGCACCATCATCATGTGGGGATGTTGTCTAGTACAAGTCAGATGGATTTGAATAAACCAGGAGAGTGAGAACCAAAGCAGAAGATCAGGAACTGAGCAGAAAGTTAGGTGAATAGGACATCAGGCACGGCCAGTCTAATGACCATGCCGAGAGAAGGAATCTAAACAGTGAGTTGGGAGTTGGAATAAATTATAGAGAGGAGGCGCAGGTTTTTCAGAGATTAACAAGTAAGGATGGAGAGTGTGGGGGATGTGACGGAGTGAGGTGTGTGGGATCAGGGAGACATTGCACAAGAAAATGTTAAATGGGAAAGAGGTTGGGCTGGGGAATTCCATGATAAACAACTGGCAGCAAAACACAGGAAAACTTGCTGCTTTTAAAAGTGAATACCTGGGAAAGAATTTATTATGCTTCAGATAAATAACACCCTTATTGCTAGAGGTCTGTATTATAATGGAGGAAAAGCTGTCTTCATATTATGGCTGTAGCTTTAATAATGGTGCATACAGCTAGAATAGTGTCAGTGTTGTTGTTGGACAGCATCCACTGAGCATATGAATTTCACTGGATGGTCCCAGAGATGGCTGGGCTGCCTTTGGTTGAGTGAGTGCTGAAGTTGCATGAGATGATGCTGGATTGCAATATAGCCACTTACTGAGTACAGTCAAAGGAACAAAGCACCAACTGCCATTGTTAATTGTTTCAGAATATGCCAGAGTGTTCATGGCTGCCACTGCAAAGAATCATGCAATGAAAAACAGGCCTATCACGTCTGTGCCAGCAAGTGCATATCCAAAGACATTTTAAACGTTTGTGAAGTTACCTGCCTCAACCACCCTCCTAGACAACGCATTCCAGATTCATACCATCCACTCAGTTCTAAACACATTCCACAAATCCTCTCTCAATCCCCTGACATTCACTTTAAAAGTGTGTCTCTTTGTTTTTGATCCTTTGACGAAGGAAAACAGCTGCTGTCTGTTCATCCCCTCCATACCCCATTTGCTCTTGTACACCTGTACCATATTCCCTCCTCAACTTTCCCTGCTGCAAAGAAAAAAGGAGCAAATTTAGCCCTCTTCTTTCATACTCACTTTTAAGTACTCACTTGTCTTGTTACTTCTGACTTGCATCTTCCCAAATTATCGGTGTTAAATTTCATCAGGCCATTGATCTGGCTATCTGAATAATCTGTTTCTATCCTTCTGTAGCCTAACACTTTCCTCCTGACTGTAATCCACCCCGCCCATCTTTGTGTCATCTATAACATTGGTCATCATTCCACTGCTCCCCACCTTCCACATTCTCACAATCGTCATTTCTGAATATCACAAACAACCAGTGATTTCCTTCCTGTTCGCCAGATGTTATTTAGATGATGATTGGACAATTACAGTCTCTTGCTTTTCCTATTTTGGTGAATTTATGAGTGATGTAGTTCACACATTTTATGAGGGATCCACAATTAACATTTTCGACACAGAGTTGAATTCACCTTTTACACTCCGCCCCTCTGCATGTTTTGTTTATAAACATTGTAAATACTTTAGGATAAACTAGGATTTGGCATTTTGCGGTAGAACGTTAGCATTTGGCGTGGCACTGTTCTTTGTAACATTCCCTGCAATAGCCAGAGCTGAAGAAATTTTTCATCTGCAGGATGAACATGCACTCATTTATTGTTTGTTTTAATCAGCGAGTGTGATGAGGATAAATATTCCAATAAATTCTATATTATGGGCAAACTGCAGAAGATCAAATCATATTCTCATATCCATTGGAAGCAAATATATACTGTAAAAAAATCAAAAATATTGAAACACCACCGTAGGGGAGAAAGAAACATGTCGTCTGTACTTGATGGAGATATAGAAATATATAGTACATGTACAACCTGAACAAGAATCAAGTGATAGAAGAGAAAGTACAAGAAATCCTTTCTTAATTTTGAATGGAATCCAGATCCCGATTTTCTTGTACAGTGATGTTTTCTCATCCAATCTCATTTCCTCAAAAGCAAGCTTTTCCCTGTCACTAAAACTTCATCTGCCTTTCTTCCTCCTCCATCCTACTCTTTTCTTCCACTCCTACCTCCCTTGCACTACCCCTTCTGCTGCTCCATTCTCTTCCACTGATGATCTCCCTTCACACTCTTCTTCTGCCACTCACCTGTAAGATACACCAATTCCCCAGTTACTCCCACTTTCTCTGGCCATTCCTTCCCCATTTTGCTTTCCAACTGGGATGATGGGAGCCGCTGGCTTCTGGGCTGCTATTGAGCATCAGTGAATGATGAGATTGAGATGATCAATGTCCAATAGGAACTGGCAATAGTTGTTTCTGTCAATATCTGATGCACCGTGAACAGGATGGTTTTGTTCCCCATGGTACAGAGTTGAGTGTCTTTCTGTCTCTCTGTCACAGCGCTTAACCAAACAGCCTCATCACAAATGGGACAAACCTCTCCTCACAGTCAGAAATCCATGCATCAGTTTTACCTTAAACATTGTGAGTAGAGTGAGCACATCGTTCTAACAGGCTGTGTACTGGCCTTTTATTCTTTATTCATTTAACTGATCTTCCAATGTCAGTTGAGTTGAGATCAGAGTAACTTGCATTGCATTAAAGTAGTATTTGACTCCTGTGACATCAGAGATCCTGAGTAAACTGTGGTCACTGGGAATCGCAGGAAATTTTGCGCTGGTAATTTCCTCACTGAACAATAACACCTTCCCCAGAGCTATTGGGAATGCCAAATAAACTCTGCCCTTGCTAGTGCCTTCCAAAACCATTGATAATTTTTTCTTGTTAATAACATCAAGACATATTATATTTTAAAGTTTGGTCTAAAGTCTCCGAAAAAAATAAGACCTTGCTGCTTGAGTGTCACTCCATTGAAATAAGGATGTTACAATAAGTATACCTTCCCAATTATAGTCAATCATTTACTTTCTGAGGTCTGATCGTGCGATATCAGTACCACTGAGATCAACGTTTTCTCTGTCCAGCAGAATCGCATTATATTGTCTAAAGACTGCACCACTCTACAATTCTAATTTATTCACCGGCTCATTCGTCATGCTAAACAGATGCACTGGTCACACAATTTGCAACAAGGTAGAGATGCCCTTGACCCTCTGGAACCTTCCTCCCCTCTCATACCTGCCCACTGACTCCATGCCCTCCCCCAGCTCCACCTCCTATCGTTTATTCACCGTCCCTCCTTAACTTCCACTCTCTGATGCTGAATGTTCTGTACTCAGCAAATATCTGAACATTACCTCTCTGTGCCCCTACTTTAAGGAATTTTAGGCATGACATTTAGTTGAGCTCTTCCGCTGCGTTCGCCTCAGTGCCCATTTCTTTCAGCAATATTCCTCTCCCTGTTCCAAATACGCCGTTACCCAGCTCCAACACTCTCCCTCCACCTGGACTCCTCCCTCTGGCCTTTATCTGAACTAAATCGGTTCGTTGATAAATCTCAACTTGACATTGGTTGTCGTAATTTCTCTGCACTTGCCTCACCAAATCCATACTATCAATGTCCGAACAGCCTATACTCCATGTGCTTAGGTCCAACTCTGACTGTGTTATTCAGCCTGTGCTGACAAGGGTGGTGCTGCTATAGTCTGGTGGACTGACCTCGACATTGCAAAGGTTGAACGCCCACTCTCAGGTACTGCCTCTAATCTCCCCCTAGACCATGACCCTACCATGGCACATCAGGCAATTGTATCAACTATGATAACTGACCACATTTCATCTGGAGATTTCTGCCCCACTCGCCCCACGCCCCTAACTGCCCCCGAGCTCATAATCCTCTGATAGCAGAGCTCGCTTCTATCTCCTCTCAAAAGTTCACAAAAAGAACAGCCCAGGCAGACCCATTGCTTCAGCCTGCTCCTGCCACACGGAGGAAGTGCACGGATACACACTTGGGCCTCAGTTATGCCTGTTTCTTCCTGGGGGACGTCGACCATTTCCTGTTCCAGTTCTACTCCAGCACCCATCCACAAATCTTTGTCCGATACACAGATGATATCATCGCTGCTGCATCTCTCTCTTGTCCGGAATTGGAAAAGTTCACCGATTTCACTTGGAATTTGAAACTCTCCATCACTTTCACCTGGTCGATCTCTGGCTCCTTACTTTCTTTCCTCAACATTTTTGCTTCCATTTCTGGGGATAGCCAGGCAACTGATATCCAGTATTATCCCACCGACTCCCACAGGTTCCTGGAGTATACATCCTCACACCTGGTTTCCTGCAGAGACTCAATTCCATTCCCCCAGTTCCTCCGTCTCCACCGCATTGCTTCTGCTGATACTAAATTCAATAAGGAAGCCTTTCAAATGTCCACCTTGTTCCTCAATCAAGGGATTCCCCATCACTGTTGTCAACAGGGTCCTCAAGTGAATCTGACCCATCTCCTGCACTTCTAGCCTGCCCCTCCCCTTCCCTCTCGCAACGGAGTTTCCCTTACCCTTGCCTACTATCCCAGCAGCATTCACATGCAGAGGATCATCAGCCCACATTTCCCCCACCTTCAGCGAGATGCCCCACCTGCACATATTCACCTCTCCTCCATTGTCCACCTTCTAGAGGGATTATTCCCTCCAGGATACACTGGTCTACTCTTTATTCACTCCCACCACAGGTCCACTTCACTTTCCCCTGCCGGAGGTTTGACACTTTCCCATTTACCTCCCTCCTCATCAGTATCAAAGGGCCCAACTGTACCTTCGAGGTGAAGCAGCACCTTACCAACATTTCCCACAATCCAGTCTACCTCATGCGCTGCTCACAATGTGGTCTCCTCTACATTGGGGAAATGAAGGGTAGACTGGGTGACCGCTTCACAGAACATCCAAGTTGGACCGCTGCAGATGACTCTGAGCTTTCAGTTGCCTGCCAGTTTAACAGCCCATCCTGTTTCCTGACCAATATCTCTGTGTCAGGCTTGCTGCAGTGTTCCAGGCAAATTCAACGCAAGCTAAAAGAACTACACCTCATTTTCCATGTGTGGACTCTGCAGTCCTTTAGACTCAAAATCAAGTTCAATAATTTTCGGGCCTGAAATCCCCAATGTCCTAGCCCCCTATCCATACACCAGGCCGAGTTGTCACATAGCCTTCCATTACTCACACCCTATTGTTAGCGACTAACAGTCTCCATTAAGAGCTATCCAGTCTCTTCTGCATATAAACCAACATTTTCCGTGTTACTATCAGTTCTGAGGAAGGGGCACTGGACCTGAAACGTTAACTCTGATTTCTTTGCACAGATGATGCCAGACCTGCTGAGCGATTACAACAACTTCTGTTTTGTTTCAACATTTTCATGGCAAGTTCTCACAATGCAATACGTCATCGATATTTAGAGCCCTGTCAAACATAGGAACTTTGTAATTTCTCATTTAAAATCAATAACAAATTACTCGAGATTCAACTAAGATAACAGCTTTGCTGCTATCATTCAGATCAGACACTTTGTCACAGTTCAGAAAGAAGAAAGAAATCAAAAGAGCTGGAGCAAAACTCAGTAAATCTGGCAACATCTGAACAGAGATGCAAAACATTAACCTTTGATTCTAATAGGACTTTTCAGAACAGTGTCACATCATATTACATATGTTAATTCTGCTGCTCTCTGCAGACACATCCTCACGTTTTTTGTTTATCCAGGATTTTCTGTTTGCATTTCATGTTTCCATTATCACTTTATTGCATGTTTCTTCACAGGTCTACATGTTGACCTTGGTAATGTTTGGACAATGTGGTACTTTCATGTTTCTATTACTGTTGGTGTGTCTGTGATACCTGAATTACAGCCGAAATCTGTCTCTTCTTTAAGATCGAAAGTAAAAAGAAAATCTCAACATCTTGTAAATCTCAGGAAATCTATTTTGTTTGAAAATACATTTTAGAGGCAGCTGAACTTCATGAAATAATAGCAATAGATTTTTGATGATGGAACACTTGTGTCCTTCATTGAACAAGCTTGTCTCCACAATCTCCAAAAGCTTTCAATGCATAACATAGAATTATTACAGCAAAGGTGGTGAAAACTCAGCCCATTGTCTTTTCCAGTTTGGAATGAGCGATATTTCTACTGTCATTCTCTTGTATTGTCACCACACCCCTGTACATTTTGTTATTACCATCTGTTTTTAATTGTAAGCATCCTGCCAGATATGAACAACATGATCAATCTCAAACAAAAACAGGCGTTGGAGGGAAAGCTCAGCAGGTCTGGCTGGATCTGTGAAGAGACATCAAAGTTAATGCTTCAGATGCGGTGACACTACTCAATCTGTATTCCCAATGATGAAATGGTGTGTATATAAAATATAGTTCACTTTATCACATTTAAAATTATCCGTTTCAGTTCACATTGTCATTGAGCATTACATATCCCAAACGTTGGCTCGCTCCTTGTTGTGAACTATATTTAATTCTATCTGACGTTAAGAGTGATGATGACTGGGGAATATCATTGTACTCCCCATGCAGTCTCCACAGCCACTATCCCCATTCCGCCCGATCTCCTAGGTAAGTCTGACTTATTAATTCATAAGTCTTAATGAATAAGTTCACTTTTGGTTTTGGGCTGAGGGGAAAAAAGGTGAAAAATTATTGCTTTACAGCAAATAAAACTGCATTAAGATGTTTGTCAATTTGTATAAATTAATTACTGAAGCATATTCTATATGGAAGGTCCAACGTTTCTTTATTAGAGCAGTGAGAGGACCATTCAGAGAAGTCCACACTTCCTGTCTATGTTCAGGGCAATTGTGCCCAGTGACAGTCTGTTGGCTGGGGTTTGTTCCCGTGAAGGAGAGATCAGCACAGTAACAACATCCTGACGGTGTTTCTTTATTTTGTGGAGGGGCAGAGATTCCGGGTACGATGACGACAGCATTGCAAACGTACATCAAGGCAGAGTATTCTAGCCTGCGATCAGAAAACTTCCATCATTCTCCCTCACAACTGACTTCACTCGAGGAATTGGCGATGGGAGATGTGACCAATAGCCAGCAATGTCAGAATCCAGTCCAGTCCAGTCCAGTTATATTGTGAACTGAATGTGCTGTATTGAAAGCTAGACCTGTTTGCTCAGTGACCGCGATTGATGTCAGTCTCCATGCATTGTAACTGTGCCCTATTGGTGAGGGGCTTCACTCAGTGCGCTGTCCCAGCCGAGGAGCCAATGCATCAGCTTCAACAGTAACAGAGATCAGCAGCTGGAGAGACGTGGAGAGGACAGATCTGAATCTGCGAATAATGGACTGGATAATTACACAAATGGAGAGGAGGCTTTCCTTGGGTCTTTACAACATTTCCCTCTGTCGGAAATGTTTACCTTATCGGATATTAGTGGTGCTGATTGGGCAGAGTGGAGAGTGTGTTACTCCTGGTGGAGGAACGACGCTCCGAAATCTCGTGCGCTTCCAATTAAACCTGTTGGACTATAACCTGGTGTTGTGTGATTTTTAACTTTGTACACCCCGGTCTAACAGCGGCATCTCCAAATCATAACCTATTCTCGCTATTGTTGGTGTTCTCTACCTCTGTCCATTCATTAAGCCCATAAACAATTTTGAACTTCATTGCAATTTCTATTATCTATATTTGCCAATGAAAAAAACTTTTATCTTCAATTTCAATTGCAGTTTCCATTCATCTGAATTGCAGACCACTCCCTTACAAACATCTGAGAACAAAACTGTGCACAACCTCGAGATCTCTTATTGCCCTGAACTGATTTATGTATCTTCTTCTCTCTGTCACGAACCCTGTCCACTACCAGGTCATAATATCCCCAGTCTTCATCTCTGCGTCAGTGCTGTGGCTGAACAAACCATTGTCTGCTCGTTGGTAAAATTCAGACTTTATGTTTCAAGCTCTCTTCTGGCCACTTTTCCAGTTACAAGTATTTCAATCACAAAATTGTTCTTGTCCCGAACGTTCCTTCATGATTAGGACAATGTATCAGAGTAGGAATGTCGCTGGACATAATTCAGGAGCAAAGCTTATTAAACGAAAGACATTGTTTCAAGCGATTTGTTTCAAGTCCTACCACAGCTGATGGCAGAACTAAATAAAAATAATAAGAATTGGAATAAAAATGAATTTCACGAAAAACAACTATAAAACCACATTTTGTCTGAACATCTTCCTAATTCACTGATGACCTTCGGTAAAGAAATCAAATGTTACTACCCGCTCTGGGTTAAGTGTGACTTCAGACCCATATCAATGTGCTTGACTTTCTATTGGCTTGTGGAATGTCGTCAGAGTCAGGACAATTAGTGATGCTTAACAAATGTTGCCCTGGGCAGAGATGCCGACTTCCCATGGAATAAAAAATTTGAAGGTAAAACAAATTTGAAAGATGCTGGAGATCTGAAATTGCATAAATAATGCAAGGAAAAGATCAGAAAGTTCTGGGAAGCTTTTCTGAACTGAAAGCAGCTGGAAAATAGTGTGAACAATGCTGGTGACAGGGAAGTCAGCTTTGAAGGGCAGGAGGAGTGAGTTGAATCGATAGAGAAAGAGATAGAAGACAAAGAGCAAACAAAGGGAATGATGATCAGCTGGGGTGGAAATAAAATGTGAGAATCACCTCATTTATTTTTAACTTTTCAAATCTTCCTGAATATCACGCCTATGCTGCTACACGTATCCCCCGCTTTTAAAAAATTCGCATTTTGCCATTTCCCTTTCCGAAAAACCTCCATTACGTCCTGTTTTCACTAATCAAAAGAAATCCGAAGAGGATTTTCACTTTTAACAAGAAACGTAAATTTTCCCCACATAAATTAATGATACCTCACTTTATGCCATATCAGCTTATGAAAGGCTTTGTCGGAACACTCTACTTTCAGATACCGAGGGCAATCTCTATCTATCTAAGATCATGTTTAAAGCGATTTGATCCCAACTGTGTTCCCTGAGTGTTGTCATGTTCTTATATTTATTAATGGGATATAGGTATCGCTGGCTGGGCCAGCATTAGTTCACTTTTTTGATCGCCCTTGAGAAGACCTTGAGCCTCACAGGGCACTCAGACAGAGTGAGGCACACAAGGTGACAGCTGCACAGGAGCAGTGCGATTCAAGATCGAATTTAGCAAGATTAATATTATTTGAAAAGTTAGAGATGTCAATTCGCCAGTGTAATTAGGGTGGGGAAGAAGGTGTTCCTGAGCATACTGGTCCATGTTTTCAAGTCTCTGTATCTTCTCCCTTTTGGAAGAGGTTGTGGGGGAGATCATTACCAGTTTGGGAGAGATATTTGATGTTGCCAGCCATTCGCTGACAATGAGAAGTATAAATGGATGGAAGGTTGTCCTCCATGATAGTATGGGCTGTGCACAAAACCGTCTGTAGTTTCTTATGGTCCTGGGAAGAGCAGTTACCGTCACACTATTATGCATGTGAATAGAATGCTTTCAGTTGCCAGTATGCAGAGCACTGGGAGAAGGCAGTTCCAAAATATTTAGATGTAACAATTGGTTGTTAAATGGATATCTACATTCTGGTTGCTGTTTTGACAACAATTGAAATTTAACCAATAAATTTAAATTATGTTTAAGATACCAAAACATAATTGAATTTATTGTATTGCCAACATCCAACCAAAGAGCCATCACATGCTTCAAAAGAATAGAGAAGCCATCACCATCACAACGAGAGAGAAAGAGATGGACACGTAGAAGGAGAGAGAGAACACAGCGAGGCAAACAGAAGGACAGTCAGTAAAACAGAGAAAGGAAACAAAATAAGAAACAGACATTCACAAGAACAGGGAGAAGGGGAGACAGTAAGTTATGGGAAAGAAACAGAAGACAGATAAAAGGAAAATACAAGGAAACAGACAGTGTGAGAGAAATAGTGAGATACAAAGCACACAGGGAGTGGGGATGGGGTCACATTGTGCTGGGGGTGGTGAATGGGAGGTTCTGGGGCTGTGGACCAGAGACAGGTGGAAGTGAGCACTGTAGTAACTGGGGGAAGGGAGGTGAGGATTTACTTTGACCTTTACCAAGAAATGCAGACAAAGCATAGTAAACAATGATGTACAGAACAATGGCTCTAAAATATGTTTGAGAGCCATGCAGGTTACGATGCACAGGGCGTGTGCGAGGCGAGATCAGCAGGAACAAGATCAGCATTATCTGAGAATAGGGAGTCCACTCATCAGTCTAATAACAGTCAGGAAGAAACTGTTCCTGAACCAGCTGCTCAGTGATTTCAAGGTTTTGTACCTTTTAGTCTGAAGGAAGAGGTTGGAGGAGACCATTACTGGGGTCTGATGGGTCATTGCTAATCTTATAACAAAGAACATTCCAGCACAGAAACAGGCCATTCGGTGGTCCGAGCCTGCGCCGATCCAAATCCTCTATCTAAACCTGTCGCCTATTTTCTAAGGATCTCTATCCCTTTGTTCCCAGCCCATTCATGTTTCTTTCCAGAAACATCTTAAAATAAACCACTGGTCACAGTTCTCCATTTTGAGAAACTCCCTCCCCTTACTATTCTCTGCCTCCTGTTGCCCAGCCAGTTCTTTATCCACCAGCTCGTGCATCATGTGACCTCACTTTCGACATACCTCGACCATGGGGAAACATACCAAACGCCTTCCTGAAGACCACAACATGACATCTACATTGCCTCCTTCGTCAATCAACTTTGTCACTTCCTCAAAGAAATCTATTGATTTGGTAAGACATGACCTTCTCTGCACAAAACCATGTTACCTATCACTGATAAGACTATTTTCATTCAAATAAGAATAATTCCAATCTCTGGACATTGTTTTTGTGGAGTTTATTTACAATCTCCCCGTGTCTGCATTGGGAGAATTAACTCTTTTCTCTCTCCACAGTATGTTTCTATGTTTGTTTCAGGTTTCTGCCATCTGCAGTATATTTACTTGTATTTGATGGAGAATTGATGCAAATATGACGGGTTTATTGTAAAAGTGGCACTGGTGCTCGGGCTCCCCGAGTACATGGGAATCTTGCCCAGCTACTGATGTGAGTGCATGTCTCTGATTACCTACTCCGTCTCTCTCGAGCCCTGAGTCCATCCGTTATTGCATGCAGCCTTTCACTGAGCCATCCCGGGGTTCCCCAAACCCCATCGCCTGGCACTGGATGCTCCCTATGCAAGGGGCGCACAAAGACACTGGGCACCTTCTGACACGCTAGGGATCTGGGGTAAAGCCCCAGCCATTAAAAAAGGAACAGAATAGCTAAAATCCAATTGAACAGCAAAGCAAACAGGCTGAATGACAGCCATCTGTTATGACATTTTCAGGTCTTTTAGACTAATTTCTGTTTATCCACGTCCATCTACAAATAGATACTCCATATGTATACCTTGTCACACAGGTTTGGTGAAGGTGTAAATATCAGATCCTATGGTCACTGCGACTGATTCGTTGGGCTCCACTTTCATAGTTAATGAGATCACACTAAGTTTTTATTGTCAAGTCTATCCATTTCAAAGTAAAGATCGTGCCGGAGTTATGCTTAAATGATTTTTGAATGTTGGAGAGAATAGATTATGCCACGTGCCAGTGAAGTTAGGAATAGGAAGGCAGTATAGTTAAAAACATGGCCAAAGAGCTGGTAGGGTAGGCAGCACTTGCAATATGTGGATCATTGGGATTCCCGGGTCAGTAGGATATAGACAGGAAGGACTGGATGCAATTGAACTGGCAGCAATCACTGATATGTGGGTCATTGGGAATCCTGGGTCAGTATGAAATACACAAGAAGGACGGGATGGACGTGAACTGGCAGCAATCTCCTGGCAGGCAGGTTTGTTATTGTCACTCAGGAGGGTTTAAACTAGTGTGGGGGTGGTGGTGGTAGGGGGGGAGTACGTCCACAAGCACATGACTGAAGAGTAGGTGGCGACTAATCCCAGTACAGCTAAGACCAGCAACAAACTGGCAGTGTGGAGTGAACACAATGGGACTGGCAGTCGGAAGTATGCTGATTTTAATATGAGCAGTATGACAGGCAAGACAGATGAGCTTGGAGTTTGGAGTTTGAATGAGTATATATAACTATGATATAACTATTACAGAGATTTGGTTGAGAGAGGGAACAGAAAACTGTCAATCCAATGGATCCAGAGAGAGTTGAAGAATGTGCATTGAGAGGTTGGAGACTGTTGTTTGAAGCATAATAATTATCCAGTAGTTTATTGGAATTGGACAGTGTGTGATGAAATGTTCATATAGAAGGGACAATGGAGGAAACAGAAATTGTCTGTTTGCAATATTTTCTGCTTTACTGACAGTCTTTTCTAATCTCCTAATACCAGAGAATAGACAACGAGAATTTACATCAGGGAAACACAAACCAAATATCAGGTCAGGATCTGATGGAGTTGGGCTGAAGTGTTTTTATTTCAATGGAAGAATTATTATGGTTAAGACCGTTGAACTGACAGCCTGAATCCGTGCATTGGACTATAATGTTGCAGCTTTACAGAGACTTGGTTGAGAGAGGGAAAGGACTGGCCATTTAACATTCCAGGGTTGCATTGTTTTATGCGAGATGGAGAGAAAGGTAAAAGAGGTGGACGAGGTGTTTTAATAATCGGGAGAATGCTACATCTGTACTTGAAGAGGACATACAGGAGGGACTATCCACTGCAGCAATATGGGTAAAGCTCAAAAATAAGATGGCTGCAAGCACTGCGTTACTATAATCCCTCCAACAGCCACGGAGGGATTGAGGAACAGAAATGTACGTCGATTAAGGAAAGGTGTATTAAAAACAGAGTGGTCATAGTAAGTGACTTTAATATCTCCAATAATGACTGGGAGCCCCTTGGAGCAAGAGGCTTCGACGGGGCAGAATTTATTAACTGCAACAGTTTGTGGATTGTCCAACCAGAGGAAGCGCCATACTGGACCTCGTATCGGCTAATGAGCCTGGCCAGGTGACTGACCTTTCAGTGGGACATAATTTTAGAAACAGTGGTAACAGCTCCTTCAGATTTAAGATAGTTACGAACATGGATAAGTCAGGACATTGTGTGAAGCTACTGAATTGGCGGAAGGCAAATTACGTGAGCATCAGGCAGAGCTAGGCCGTCTCAATTGGGAGGAGCTGCTATCAGGCAAATCCACATTTTGTTTTTTTTATGGGGAAATCAAAATTTTGTATGTGGGATCTGCTTGTTAAATCCTGACAGCAAAATCATCTGGTGATCGTCCTCTGGTGATCGGCCTGCACGAATTTCAATCTATTTTGTTTGAACAGATATTTCAAGGCCACTGCACAACAGGCAACAGGAAGAGATAAAGGATGATTCTGCACTGTGTCCTTCGCAGAACCAGCTTGTCTCTCCAGGCACCTGATGTCTTTATTGTGCTGAAGTCTTCATAGTGGTTCAGAGAGCTTCAGAATTAGTAGAGCACTGAACGAAGCCGTTTAGCCAATTGTACAACGATGAGCTCTCCAACATCACAATTTGAAAACAGAGTGAACTGTGTGTGCGTGAGAGAGAGAAAAATTAACAGAGAAAAAGGAAGTGAAGAGAGATAAAAGGAATGGAGGGAAAATGGAGCGACAGAGTGAGTGAGAGCAAGGGGTGTCAGACGAGTATGAAGTTAGATCAGAAGACAGCATGAGGACAAACATACAGAAATTTTATTTAGAAATTCCCACAGACTGCAAGCCCTTTGTCTGGTGCCATACCCTGTGAGCACTATGCTGTCATCCCAGATCATTTATCGCCAATAATTTCACAGAGCCGGGTTGCTGACGCTGAACAAGTTCCAAAATAACAATAGATTGGTTCCAGGGAGAAGGTGAATTAATTTAAAAATTTTGGGCCAACGAGACAATGTGTGAGACAGGGCGAGAGAGTCTCAGTGAGGTGGATCACTGACTGGGGGGAAATCAGTACCTCAGCTGTGGGTCAGATAATGACCAATAAAGCTTGAATACCTCGTCCGTGGTTTTGTAATTCACATTTCAATTCATATAGCTCCACATCGTAAGTGAATTTTAACAGACTTGTCTCTTTGTATTTTTCATGTTTTGGTATGTGCTGAAACGCTTGTTTTTTGTCCCAGTATTTTGTGTTGAATAAACACATTTTATTGTTGTGGTTCTGTTCGCCAAGCTGGGAATTTATGTTGCAGACGTTTTGTCCCCTGTCTCAGTGATATCCTCAGTGCTTGGGAGCCTCCTGTGAAGCGCGTCTGTGATCATTCCTCTGGCATTTATAGTGGTTTGAATCTGCCGCTTCCGGTTGTCAGTTCCAGCTGTCCATTGCAGTGGTCGGTATATTGGGTCCAGGTCGATGTGCTTATTGTTTGAATCTGTGGATGAGTGCCATTCCTCTAGGAATTCCCTGGCTGTTCTCTGTTTGGCTTGACCTATAATAGTCGTGTTCTCCCAGTCGAATTCATGTTGCTTGTTATCTGCGTGTGTGGCCACTAAGGATAGCTGGTCGTGTCGTTTCGTGGCGAGTTGGTGTTCATGGATGCGGATCGTTAGCTGTCTTCCTGTTTGTCCTATGTAGTGTTTTGTGCAGTCTTTCCATGGGGTTTTGTACACTACATTGGTTTTGCTCATGCTGGGTATCGGGTCCTTCGTCCTGGTCAGTTGTCTGAGAGTGGCTGTTGGTTTGTGTGCTGTTATGAGTCCTAGTGGTCGCAGTAGTCTGGCTGTCAGTTCAGAAATGTTTTTTTATGTATGGTAGTGTGGCTAGTCCTTTGGGTTGCGGAATGTCCTCGTTCCGTTGTCTTTCCCCTAGGCATCTGTTGTTGAAATTGCACTGGATCATTAACGCCACACTCTCAGGAATCCGATTCACTAGAGAGGAAGAAAAGGGCAACCAACTCCCATTCCTAGACGTGATGGTACAGAGAACACCAAACGGAGAATTCACCACAAAGGTTTACAGGAAAGACACACACAGAGACCAAGTCCTGAACTACGAAAGCAACCACCCCAACACACACAAAATAAGTTGCATCAAGACACTATTCAAAAGGGCCAGAACACACTGCAGTACACCAGAACTGCAAAAAGAGGAAGAGGAACACTTATACAAGGTATTCGCCAAAAACGGATGCCCCCGCAATTTCATCAACAGATGTCTAAGGGAAAGACAATGGAACGACGACATGTCACGACCCAAAGGACTAGCCACGCTACCATACATCAAGAGCATTTCCGAACTGACAGCCAGACTACTGCGATCACTCGGACTCATAACAGCACACAAACCAACAGCCACTCTCAGACAACAACTCACCAGAATGAAGGACCCGATAGCCAGCATGAGCAAAACCAATGTAGTGTACAAAACCCCATGCAAAGACTGCACAAAACACTACGTAGGACAAAGAGGAAGACAGCTAACGATCCGCATCCATGAACACCAACTAGCCATGAAACGACACGACCAGCTATCCTGAGTAGCCACACACACAGATGACAAGCAACATGAATTCGACTGGGACAACACTACTATTAGAGGACAAACCAAACAGAGAGCAGCCAGGGAATTCCAAGAGGCATGGCACTCATCCACAGATTCAATCAATAAGCACATCGACCTGCACCCAATATACCGACCACTGCAATGGACAGCTGGAACTGACAACCGGAAGCGACAGATTCAAACCACTATAAATGCCGAAGGAAACATCACAGAAGGGCTTCACAGGAGGCTCCAAAGCACTGAGAATGTCACCTGGAGAGGCGATGAAACGTCTGCAACACAAATTCCCAGCTCGGCGAACAGAAATACAACAATGAGCACCCGAGCTGCAAATCTTCTCACAAACTTTAAACACATTTTATTACTGAGGAAGAAATAACCTGTTCTGATGGGACAGTCTTCGTATGAACCGTGCTGGGACCAGAGTCCAAGTGAATCCTAACCAAGGATGTCGACAGAGCTTTAAACTGATTAGGAGTGTGTGTGCGTGCGCGTGCGGGTTAGGGGTTTCCTGAAAGGGTTTAATAAGAAAAGAGGAGGTAAGAGCACAGAGCTCAAGAGAGGTTATTAAAATCTTCAGCATAGACGCAAATAGAACAGAGTGCATGGAAAGTGTAAGCAATCAAACTTCAATCACACTGAACAAACAAATGGCAATAGAAGAGGGAACGTTAACACAAGATTGAAGGGTTATATCTGAATGCGAGCAGTATAAGTAATAGGGCATACGAGCTTGTGGCATAGATTGAAATTGGTAGGTATGACGCAATGGGCATTACAGTGAAGTGGCTGCAAGGGGATCAGGATATTCAAGGACATATATCGTATCGAAAAGATCGAGACAGTGGATTTACATTATTAATAAGAAATGAAATTTAATCAACAATAAGAAAGAAAGTAAGGTCAGATAGTGTGGAATCTGCATGGTAGAATTGAGGAACCACAAAGGTAAGACAACCACAGTTGGAGACTTGCACAGGCCTCCAAAGAGTAGTCAGGAGCTGGGGCACAAGATACACCAGGAGATAGAAAAGATCTGTAGGAAAGACATCGTTACAGGGATCATGGGGGATTTCAATATGCAAGTGGAATGGGAAACCAAGTTGGTAGTGAATCGCAAGAAAAGGAATTTGAGGAATATCTACGGGATGGCTTTTTGGAGCATCATGTGGTGGAGCCCACTCGGGAACAGATGACACTGGATTTAATGACGCAGGCTAGACAAGGGAGCTTAAGGTGAAGGAAAACTTCAGAAGCATTGATCAGAACATGGTTGAATTTATTCTGAAATTTGAGAGAGAAGATAGAATCAGAGATAACAGTATTTCAGCTGAATAAAGGCAACTGGAGAGGCATAAGGGAGAAGCTGGGTAGAATTGACCTGGACAGGCGTTTAGCCGGAAAGACAGGGTAACAGCAATGGCTGGAGATTCCATGATAATTTAAAAGACACTGCAGAGATGCGTGCTGAGTAATAGAGGTATGGTACAGGGAGGATGAGGCAACCAGGGCTGACAAGGGAAGTCAGGGATTGCATATAAGCAAAAGAGCAAGCAGAGTGAAGGGCAGTGGGGAACTGGAGAATTGAGGCCAACAGAAGACAAGAAAAAATAAATAAGGAGGGAGAACATTAAGTATGGGGCTAAGCTAACCAGTAATATAAAGGAAACTGTAAGAGATTCTTTAGATATATAAAATGCAAAAGAGACATAAATGTGAATATGGACCACTGGGAAATGATGCTGGAGAGACAGTAGTGGGAAGCAAAGGCATGGCTGAGGAATTTTGCATCAGTCTTCACGGTGGAATACACGAGTAATTACCCAAGAATTGAAGAGAGTGAGAGGGCAGTCCTAAATACAGTGGCCATCACCAAGAAGAACATGTTAGAAAACGGAATGGCCTGAATGTGGATAACTCACCTGGACCAGATGGACTACACCCCAGCCTTGTAAGGGAGATCACTGAAGAGTTAGTACAAGCGAAAGTGGTAATCTTTCAGGAATGACTAAAATCAGGAAAGGGCCAAGTGGCTGTATAATTGCTAACATGACACCCGGTTTAATAAGGGAGTTAGGCAGAAGATGGAAAACTGCAGACTGATTTGCAGACTTGGTTGTGGGTAACATCATGGAATTAATCGTGAAGAATGGGATTTCTGAATACTTGGAGGTCTTTGGTAAAATAGGACAGAGTCAGCATGGTTTCATCAAGGGGAGGTCATGCCTGACAAACCTGCTAGAATACATTGAGGGAGTAATGTGCAGATTTGATGAAGGAGAACCAATAGATGTTATCCATCTGCACCTCAAGAATCCTTTGACAAGGTGTCATGCATGAGGCTATTGAGAAAGATATGCGTCCATGGAGTTAGAGGCAAGGTGGAAGTTGAAGTTTGGCTGTCTGACAGAAAGCAGAGAGTGTGGATTAAAGTGTCCTTCTCAGGATGGCAGCCAGTGACAAGTGGTGTTCCACAAGACTCAGTTTTGGCACCACAACTTTTCACTTTGTGCATTCATTATCTATATGACAGAACTGAGGGCATTTGGGTTAAGCTTTCAAACTGTGCAAAGATAGATATAGGGACAGGTAGCATTGAAGAGGTGGTTTGGCTGCAGGAGGGTGCTCTGGCGCATCTCCTCAACTGCCCAAAACTCCGGCCTTGAGCTTCACCCTTCCAACTACAACAAGTTAGAACCTCTCTGGTGCATGCCTTCCATCCCACCAACCTCAGTATACAACGCATCATCCTCCGCCATTTCTGCCACCAACAGTCAGACCCCACCACCAGAGATATACTTCCCTCCCTACCCCTATCATCATACTGCTGAGACCATTCCCTCACAGCTCCCTCATCAGGTCCACGCAACCCCAACAAGCCACCTTCCACTCCCAGCACTTTCCCTTGCCACTACAACAGGTATGAAACCTGTGCCAACACCTCCCTCCTCACCTCCACCCAAGGCCCCAAAGGATCCTTCCACATCAGCCAGATAGCATCCTGTGCATCCAAATACCTCTTCTAGTGTGTCCATTGCTCCTGGTCTCCACTACATTGGCGAGACAAGACGTCAACTTGCAGAACAGTTCAGGGAACACTCTCAGACACACACACCCAACAACCCCCCTGACCTGTGGCTAAATACTTCAACTCCCCCTCCGATTCCGCCAAGGCTTTGAGGGTTTGTGGCCTCATCCACTGTCAAATTCTAGCCACCTGACGTCTGAAGGAAGAACGCATCATCTTCTGCCTTGGGACCCTTCCAACACACGGTATCAAGGACAATCTTACCAGTTTCCTCATCTCCCCTCCACCTTATTCCAGATCAAACCCTCCAACTCAGAACCGCCCTCTTGAACGGTCCTAGCTGTCCATCTTCCTTCCCATCTAGCCACTCCACCTTCCACTCTGAACTATCACTATCACAACCCACCTTCATCTAGCTGTCACCTTCCAAGCGACCTTCCTCCCAGCACCAGCCCCTCCCATTTATCTCTCTGGCACCATGTTGCTGTCGGAACTTACCTACACTAACCCACTATCCTCCATATACCTATCCAATGCCCGCTTAAATACCCATAAAGAGGGAGAGTCCACTACTGCTACTGGCAGGGCATTCCATGAGCTTACGACTCGCTGAGTGAAGAACCTACCCCTAACATCAGTCCTATATCTACCACCCCTTAATTTAAAGCTATGCCCCCTTGTAATAGCTGACTCCATACGTGGAAAAAGGTTCTCACTGTCAACCCTATCTAACCCCCTAATCATCTTGTACACCTCTATCAAGTCACCCCTCCTCCCTCACTTTCACCTCGTCTTTCTCTGACTCATCACTTCCTTTCCTCGGTATCTCTGTTTCCATTTCTGGGGATCGACAGGCCACTAATATCCAGTATTAACCAACCGACTGCCACTGCTACCTGGAGTATACACCCTCACAACCTGTTTCTTGCTAATACTCCATTCCATTCCACCAATTTTTCTGTCTCCACCGCATTGCTTCTAATGATGTCAATTTCCAAAATGTCCATCTTCTTCCTCAACTGAGAATATCCCAGCACTGTTTTCGAGAGGGCCCTCAACCAGGTCTGACCCACCTCTTGCATTTCTATTTTCACCGTCTCTCTACCTTCCTGCAACAGTGAGAGAATTCCTCTTGTCCTGGCCGACCATCCCACCTGCATTCACATGAAGTGGATTATCAGCCGCCATTTCCCCCACCTCCAGCAAGATGCCATCACCAGACACATATTTTCCTCCTCAAAATTGTCCACCTTCTGGAGGGACCAGGACACCCTGGTTCACTCTTTATTCACTCCCATTACTCCGCCCTCACCCCCACCACAGGTCCACTTCACTTGCCCCTGCCGAAAGTGTAACATGTTCGCACTTCTGTCCTCCTTTCTCACTATCCAAGGGTCCAACCACACCGTACCGATGAAGCAGCACCTTACCAACATTTTACACAATTAGTCTACTCGATTCACTTCTCACAATGTGGTCTTCTCTACATTGGGGAAACTAACGGTAGCCTGGGTGACCGCTTCTCTGAACATCCAAAGTGTATCTATACAAATGGTCCTGAGCTTCCAGTTCCCTGCCAGTTTAATACCGCATCCTGTTCCCTGACCAATATCTCTATGTCAGGCTTGCTGCAGTGTTCCAGGAAAAGTCTATGCAAACTGACACGACAACACCTCATTTACCGTGTGAGGATCCTACAGCCCTTCAGACTCAAAATCAAGTTCAATAATTTTCGGCCCTGAACTCCACAATGTCCTCGCCCCCGACCAATAATACACCAGGCCTAGTTCTCACATCGCCTTCCATTACACACCCTCTATGTTTAGCCACTAACAATCTCCATTAACAGCTGTCCATCCCCTTCTTCATATCAACCAACATTTTCCTAGCTACCATCATTTCTGATGAAGGGTCACTGAACCCGAAACGTTAACTGTGATTTCTCTTCACAGATTCTGCCAGACCTACTGAGCTTTAAAACCAACTTCAGTTTTTGTTTCAACATTTTCATGGCACGTTTTCACAATCTAATACGTCATCAATATTTAGAGCCTTGTCAAACATAGGAACTTTGTAATTTCTCATTTAATATCAATAACGAATTACTCGAGATCCAAGTGAGACAGGGGCTTTGCTGTTATCGTTCAGATCAGACAATTTGTCACAGTTCAGAAAGAAAAAGAAATTGAAAGAGCTGGAGCAAAACTCAACAAATCTGGCAGAATTTGAGCAGAGTTGCATAGCATTAACCTTTGACTTTTCAGAAATGTCACATCATAATCAATATGTTAACTCTGTTTCTATCTGCAGATACTTATTCATGTTTTTATTTCGTTTCTCCACCATTTTCAGTTTGTATCTCATGTTTGCATATCATTCTGTCTCATGTTTCTTGACTGGTCCATTTGCTGACCTTAGTTATATGTGGACACTGTGGTCCAATTACAGATGGTGTGTCTGTGACACCTGTATTAAGGCCGAAATCTGTTTCTTTTATAAGATTCAAAGAGAAAAAAAAACGTTTCTGAATATCCTGGAAATCTCAGAAAACCACTTTGTTTTAAAAAACTTTTCATTGCAACTGAACTTCATGACACAATACGAATCGATTTTTGTTGATGGAACAGTCTGTGTCCTTTATTGAACAAGCTTGTCTCACCCCCCCTCCATAGGCTTTAAATACATATCACAGAATTATTAAAGCAAAGGTTGCGGAAACTCAACCCATTGTCTCTTCCAGCTTAGAATGAGCTGTCTCTCTTATTGTTATTCTGTATACTGGCAACCGAAAGCATTCTATTCATGTGACATGGTAATTGCTCTACCCAGGACCATAAGAAACTACAGACGGTTGTGTGCACAGCACAGACCATCACGGAAGGCAACCTTCCATCCATTTATACTTCTTATTGTCACCGAAAGGCTGATAACATTAAAAAAACTCACTGTGACACTCTCTGATCTTATCTGACACTCTCTGAGACACACCGAGACACTCTCTGAAACCCACTGTGACACTCTCTAACAGACTGTGAAACTCTCTGACACACTCTGCAGCACAATGTGACACACTCTGACAGACTGTGAAACACTGTGACACACTCTGACCCTCTCTGACACTGACTGTGACACTCTCTGACTCTCCCTGACACTCTCTGAGGCACAGCACGACATCTGTGACCCTCTCTGACAGATTTTGACAAACTGTGACACTCTCTGACTCTCTCTGACTCACTCCGAAATATACTGACACCTTCTCTGACAGATTGTGACACACTGTGACACTCTCAGAGACAGACTGTGACACGTTCCGACTCTCTCTGACTCTCTGAAACACGCTGAGACTCTCTCTTAGACACACTGTGACTCTCTCTGACACTCTTGAACACACTGTGACACTCTCTGATACTCTCTGTGGCACACAGTGACACTCTCAAAAACAGACTGTGACTCTCTCTGACTCTCTGAGACACACTGTGACACTCACTGAGACTCACTGAGACTCACTGTGACACTCTCTGACAGACTGTGACTCTATGACTCTCACTGAGACTCTCTTAGACACTCTGTGACACTCGCTGACTCTCTCTGACACTTTGAGATACATTGTGACACTCTCTGGTCCTATCTGGAACTCTCTGAAACACAGTGTGACACTCTCTGACGCACTCTGAGACACCCTGTGACTCGATCTGACTCTCTCTGAAACACACTGTGACTCGCTCTGACAGACTCTGACACACTGTGTCACTCTCTGACACTTTCTGAGACACACTGTTACACTTTCTGACTCTCTCTGACTCTCTGGGACACACAGTGACACTCTCTGACCCTCTCTGAGACCGACTGTGTGTCTCTCTCTCTCACTCTCTCTCTGACACTCTCTGAGGCACAGCACGACACACTGTGACACTCGCTGACTTTCTCTGACACGCTCTTAGGCACACTGTGATACTCTCTGATTCTCTCTGACCCTCTCTGAGACACACTGTGACACTCTCTGACTCTCTCTGACACTGTGAGACGCACTGTGACACTCTCTGATCCTAGCTGACACTCTCTGAAACACATTGTGACACTCTCTGATTCTCTCTGAAAGACACTGTGACACTCTCTGACTCACTCTGACTCTCTCTGAAACACACCGTGACACTCTCTGATCCTATCTGACTCTCTGAAACACACTGTGACACTCTCTAACAGACTGTTACACACTCTGACCCACTCTGAGGCACACTGTGACTCGCTCTGACAGACTGTGACACACTGTGTCACTCTATGACACTTTCTGAGACACACTGTTACACTTTCCGACTCTCTCTGACTCTCTGAGACACTGTGACACTCTCTGAGACACACAGTGACACTCTCTGACCCTCTCTGAGACCGACTGTGCCTCTCTCTCTCTCTCTCTCTCTCTCTCTCTGAGGCACAGCATGACACTCTCTGACATGCTCTTAGGCACACTGTGATACTCTCTGACTCTCTCTGACCCTCTCTGAGACACATTGTGACTCTTTCTGAGTTATTCTGTCTTTCTCTGAAACACACCATGACACTCTCTCACAGACTGTGACCCTCTCTGAGACAAATGCTGACCCTCTCTGACACTCTCTGAGACAAAGTACGACTCACTGTGACACTCTCTGATTCTCTCTGACAAACTCTGAAATACATGTAACCATTTCTGACGGACTGTGACACTGTGTGACACTCTCTGAAACACACTGTGACACTCTCTGAGACACACTATAACACTCTATGAGACACACTGTGACACTCTCTGAGACACATTATGACACACTGTGACATTCTCTGACTATCTCTGACTCTCCGAGGCACATTGTGACAATCTCTGACCCTCTCTGAGACAGACTGTGACCCTTTCTGAATGAATGTGACATTCTCTGACAGACGGTTACAGCTGGAGTGAACAAGGTCGGGAATGGGACTGAGGTGTTAGTGGGGGAGCACTTTGGAAAGTTACCACAATTGTATTAGTTTGAAAATAGCGATGGAAAGGGACAGGCCTGGTCCACAAGTTCAAGTTATTCAATGGAGCAAGATAGTATTAGACAGGGCTTTTTAAAGTAGATCTGGGGAGGATATTTACAGGTAAAGGGAAGTCTGGCAAGTAGGAATATCTTAAAACCGAGATAAAAGGAGCGTTCAGCGCCAGCATGTTCCTGTTAGTGTGCAGCTCAATGCTGACTGAATTAGGAAACACTGGCTGAGTTTCGAGGCTGTGGTCAAGAAAAAAGGGGTCACATGTCAGATATAACTGGCTGACTCAAGGGAATCCCTTCAGGAGCATCCGGTCTGTTGGAATACACTTAGGATGGAAATCAGGAATGTAAAAAGGGGACACGAGATAGCTTTGGCAGAGAAAGTTAAAGAGAATCAAAAGAGACTCTACAAGGGTATTAAGGGCAAAAGAAGAGCTCGGGACAAATCCGGTCTCCTTAATGATCAATGAAGGCAACGATGTGTGAAACTACAAGATCCAAAACAAATATTTCATTTTGGAACTTACTTTGGATAAAGACTGGGGCGCTCAGGGAACTAAACAGTGTTTGGCCCGACTACTATTCGAATACTGTGTGCAATTCTGTTCTCAATGCCACAGGAAGGATGTCGTGAAACATGAAAGGGTTCAGAAAAAATGAACAAGGATGTTGCCAGGATTGGAGGGTTTGCGCGTTAGGGAAATGCTGAATAAGCTGGGGTTGTTTTCACTTGAATATGGGAAGCTGAGAAGTTAATAGATAAAGGTGTTTAAAATCATGATGATCATCGATCAGGTCAATAGACAAGGTTTTTCCCCAGGAGCTGAAAATCTGCATGAATTCATGTAAAACTCCGTTATCTCAATTTTTAGCTTAGAATCAATCTAAACATCATGGCATAGTCAGAGAACACAGGGGGCCAACACTTTCAACATTTTGTTTTGCTATCACCATTGTTCACAGCTCACCTGAGAATGCAACTTTTTTTTAAAAAAAGGTTTTGGGATTTACACATGAAAGAAGTGAAACTATCATGGTAGTCTAACAGATGAAAGGCTTAACAGAGAATCAATTTTTCCATGTATAATTTCAGTTACATCATACTGTAAATTTTTGCTCTAAATTCTGTGTTATGATCGAGCCCTCCACTATCACCTGATGAAGGAGCGATGCTCCAAAAGCTAGTGTGCTTCCAATTAAACCCGTTGGACTATAACCTGGTGCTATGTGATTTCTAACTTTGTACACCCCAGTCGCACACCGACATCTCCAAATCAGTACTGTTCTTTGTTCTGTGTTCTATGGAAGTGCTCAATAATACTTGGACATTAAGAAGATTTGAGACTTGGAGCAGGTCAGCCTTGATCTTAGTGAAGGGCAAGGCAGGCTTGGGATGTGAATGCCTTGCCCCTGTTCCTGATGCTCTCCCCTTCTGTTATTGGAAAGTTCGTATGTGTTATTTTCCTGGAAGGTCTTTTATGGAATGTTGCAATCAGGGAGACCCGTGGACTTTGTGAGCCATCACTGGGTGAGATTTGGGGGCTGTATTCACAGTGAATCTGGGTCTACAATATGATCAACAAATGAAGCACAAGATACAGAGAGGGGAAGTTTTGTAAAGAGAAATGAGCAACCTCTTCCATATCCAGCCTGGGTCTTCCAATTACATTTTCCAAATCTCCCAAACCGAGTGGGACAGTCTCCAGGGACCGAACTGACTCCTCTATTTCTGTGCACCATGCTATAACAATAAGTGGACTCTAACTGCTCCTGTCTAGCAGGTTAGAGGGGTTGAATGGAACACAGAAACATGGGACTGAGGAGCAGGAGTGGGTCATTAGAGAATTTGAGTCTTCTCCACCAGGCATTGAGATTGTGGCTGATCAGATTGTGGTCTCAGCCTCATCGTCCTGTCTGTGTCCCATTATCTGTGACTCACTTTTCTGTCAAATCTTTTGCTAACTCAGCTGTGAATACTTGTAATCAGAGAGGCACCACAAACTTCCGGGGAAGAGAATTCCCATTCGAATGACCCTTTTAGAATTCTTCCTCATCCCGCTGTGAGAATAAGAGAATCATACAGCGTGGAAAAAGATCCTTTTGTCCAATTTGTCCATGCCGATCAGGCATCTTAATCAGATCTCGTCCCACTTGGCAGCATTTGGCCCACATCACATGATCCATTCCCATTTATGTAACTATCCAGTTACATTTTAAACATGTAATTGTACCCGCTTTCACTACTTTCTCTGGCAGTACACCCACCAGCCTCTGTATGAAAAGGTTTCCCCTCAGGTCCCTTCTCAGTCTTTGCCCTGTCACCTTCACACTATGCCGTCTAGTTCTGGACGCCCCTACTCTGGGAAAAAAGATCTTGTCCAATCAGACTATCCATGCCCCTCAGGACTTTATTAAACCTCTGTCATGTCACCATTCAGTCTCTGACAGTCCAGGGGTAAAAGCCTCATCCTGTTCATCATCTCCCTGTAGCTCAAACCCTCAGGTGCCAGATAATCTTTGTAAATCTTTTCTGCACCCTTTCAAGCTTAACAACATCCATCCTTTAAAAGAGTCAACTGATTTGTACGCAGTTTTATTAAAGTGGCCTCACCTCCGTCCTGTCCAAGCCCCTCACGCTACCCCGACTCCAATTCTCAATGTTCTGACCGATTAAGACAAGCATGTCAACCACGTTCCTCACTACTCTACCGACCTAAGCTCCACTTTCAAGGAACTATGAATCTTCACCCATAGTTCTCTTTGTTAAGCAACATTTCCCAGGGCACTACCCCGCTTTAACTTACCGAAATGTCAAACCTCACCAATATCTAAATTAAACTCCATCTGCCAGTCCTTGGCTCATTGTTGGTCAAGGATCCCGTTATAATCTGAGATAATCTTCTTCACTGTCCACTGAACCAATTCGGTGATGTTATCTGTAAACTTACTAACCATGCCTCCGATAATCACATCAAAGTTGTTTATATCCGTGATGAAAAGCAGTGAGCTCAGCACTGATTCTTTCAGCACACCGCTGGCCACAGGACTTCAGTTTGGAAAACAATCCATTACCTTCAATCCAATTTTGTATCCAATTGGTTAGCTTTTACTAGATTACATATAATCTAATTTTAGTAATCTGTCTACGATGGGGAACCTTATTATATGCCTTGCTGAAATTTATGTAAAAATTGTACACCACAGTGTATTCTTCAATCTTCTTTGTCATCTCTTTATAATACTCAATCACATTAATTAGACATGATTTCACAAATCCATATTGACTATCCCTAATCATTCCTTGTCTTTCTAAATAAATGCAAATTCCATCCCTCAGAATCCCCTCCAAGGAACTCCTCGTCTCTGACCTTGGCTGATTGAGTCGATAATTCCCTGTGTTGTTTTGGCTCACTTCTCCCTTTTCTGGCCCCACTCCTCCACTGCCCACAAAAAATAATTATAACTATGTTGGTGATATGGCCAAAGATATAGTTCTCAGAGTGTGTCAGGGTCAGTGTTCGGAACAAGTCAGGCAGATTTCTTTAATCTACTAAAACAACATGTCTATGACCAAAACAAACTATGATGGAAAGTGGAATGACGAGAGGATATTGCAAATATGTACAGTGATATTTCCCTTTGAAAAATACTGAGAAACACACACACACACACAAAGACACACACACAGACACACACGCACACACACACACACACACACACACACACACACACATACACACACACACACACACACACACACACACACACACACACACACACACACACACACACACACACACACACACGTATTGTCGATAACAAACTGAAAAGCAAAATATCTGCAAAGTTAACTTGAAAGAACATTGTCCAAATATGATTCGAACTTATGACCTAAGGAAAAACGAGAGTTTGACCCAAATACTGTTCTATGTGTAGAGTCATCAAGTCCTAGATCATGGAGAGAGGCAGAGAGGCCCTTTGGCTCAAACTCGTCCATGCTGACCCAAATATCCAACCACACTAACCTCATTTCCCAGCACTTGGCCAATAGCATTCTCGACCTTTCCTGTCCATGTACTTGCCCAAATGCCATTTACGTATCCTTAATATAAATGCATCAACCACTTCTGTTGACAGCTCATTCCCTTTGTGTGCCACTCTCTGTGTAAAACAGTTTCCATCAGTTTCCCTTTTATTCTTTCCCCTCTGACCTTAAACTGATGCTCTCCCCTCCTTGATTCCCCAACTCTAGGAAAAATTTGTTGGGTCCATTCACCCTATCCATGTAAACTTCTATAGGCCCCTCTCCTGTGCTCTAAAGAAAAAAAGTCCTCGCTTGTCCAACCTCTCCCATTAATTCATACTGTTGAGTCCTGGCAACATTTTTATAAATTCCGTCTGCACACATTCCAAATTAAAAACATCCTTCCGATCGCAATGTGACTAAAACTGAACACAACACTACAAGTGCAGCCTCACCAACATCCTGTATGACTATAACATAACTTCCCAACTGCTCTCCTCCATGTCCTGACCGATGCTTGCTAGTGTGGCAAAAGCCTACTTCACTACCATATCTAACTATGACCCCACTTTCAGAGAACGGTGGACCTAAACTCCATGGTCCCTCTGCTCAACTACACTCCTTAAGGTCCTACCAATCAACATGAAACTCCTACCTTGATCTAACGTTGCCAAAATATTCCTCGGCCCACTTCTCCAGTTTGATCAACGTCCTGCTGCAATTTCTGATATACTTCCTCATTGTCCACGATACCACCTATCTTAGTGTCATCTTCAAGTTTCCTAGCCATGCCTTGCACATTCGCAAGAATATCATTGATACAGATAACAAATAGCAACGGGCCCAGCAGCGACCCCTGAGGCACTTCATGTGTCACAGGCCTCCAGTCCGAGAGAACCCTTCCACTATTACCCTCTGCTTACTACCATGAAGCCAATTGTATATCTAATTTGCCAGGTCCCTCTGGATTCCATGCGATTCTAACCTTCCAGACCAGCCTATCAATGGCAACCTTGTCAAAGGCCTTACTGAAAACCACACACTCTATCGCCCTACCCTCATCAACATTCCTGGTCACTTCATCAATGAACTCAAACAAATTTGAGAGGCATGATCTCCCACTCACAAAGCCATGTGATCTTTCCAGTATAAAAACAACTATTAATAATAATTATTAAAATTAATAATATCAAACTAATAAGATATAAAACTAATATCAAACTAATAATAAGATGACACTTTCAGTGGAGAATAAATTAACCATGGTATGTGATATTCGAACGTGCATCATGGGTGAAGGGCAGAATAGATTTTGTACCTGTGTCATTGAACTGTGTTGAAAAAAAGCAAGGGTGACATGGTAGTTCAGTGGCTAGTACTGCTGCCTCATAATGTCATGGATCCGGGTTTGGTTCCAGCTTCGGGTGACGCTCTGTATGGAGTTTGCACATTCTCACTGTGTTTGTGTGTGTTTCCTCTGGGTGCTCCATTTTCCTTACACAATCCAAAGATCTATAGGTCAGGTGAATTGGCCATGCTAAGTTACCTATCGTGTTATGTGCATTCGTCAGGGGTAAATATAGGGTAGAGAAATGGAACTGGGTGGGTGACTGTTTGGAGGGTTAGTGTGGTCTTGTTGTGCCAGACGGTCTGTTTCCATACTGTAGGGAATCTATCAAAAAAACTATTTCTAAACAAACCTTATATTTCCAAATGCATGCATATCGCACACCTCAGAGTCTTCTCAAGCAACCTTCGTACCACAGATATTAGACTTCCTGGTCTATCGATCCCAGATTTTTCTTTGCTTCCCTTTCTGAATAATGGCACAACATTTGCTAATCTCCAATATTCTGGAACCTAACCTGTTGCTAACGATGATGCAAAAATATCAACCAGGGTCCCCGTAGTTTCTTCTGTAGCCTCTTGCAGTGTTCTTGGATGCATCTGTTTACAACCAGGAGATTTATCCACCTTCATACAGTCTAACGCATCCAACACACCTTCTCCTGTGATATTGACTCACCCCAAGATAACACTACGACTTTTGTCAGCCTCCCAAGGTTCATGTATTACTCCACGGTAAAGACAGAGGAGAAATATTCATTGAGAATCTCGCAAATCTTCAGGACATGCACGTCCATTTTGGACTTTGAGGGGTCATATTCTCATTTAGCTATTCTTTTGACTTTAATATACTTAATGAACCTCTTTGGATTCACACTAATCTTATCAGCCAAAGCTATTTTGTGCCCCCTTTTCACCCTCCTGATTTCCTTTTTCAGTAAACTACTGTACCCCGTGTACACCTCCAGGTATTCCCTCGATCCCAGCTGCCTGGACCTGAGCCACGCCTCCTTTTTGCTGGTCAAAGCCTCAATATCTCCTGACATCCGAGGTTCCCTCTTCCTACCAACCTTGCCTTTTACCCTCACAGTAACACATAGACCTTGAACTGTCGACATTTCACTTTTAAAGTCCTCCCACTTGCAGGAGGTCCCTTCGCCTGCAAAGAAACCCCTCCAACCAACCCCTACAAGCTCCTGTCTCATTCCATCAAAATTCGCCTTGCCCCAAGTTTTAACTTGAACATGTGGACCAATTTTATCCTTCTGCATAACTATTTAAAAATTAATAGAACTATTTTCGCGGGTCCCAGAGGGCTCCCCCACTATCACCTCAGACACCTGTCCTGCCCTAGATCTTAGAGTAGGTCACGCTTCGTCCCTTCCCGATTTGCACTCTCTACTTACTGCTTGAGGAAACTATTCTGAACACACTTAATAAATTCACCCCATTTTAGTCCTTAATTCTATGTCATTCCCAGTCTATGTTAGGAAAATTAAAATCTCCTACTAATGCAATCCTATTGGCCCTGTGCGTCTCCCCAGTCTGTCTACATATTTTTGTTCCATTAATTCCTCGTTTATTATTTGGGGGCCTATAGTACAATCTAAATCCTATCACCATTCCCTTCTTATTTATTAGCTCCCCAGACAAATCCTCACAGGATGATTCATCAGTTATTTTATCTCTGATTACTGCTGTGTTACTCGCCTGAATCAAAAATGAAACTCTCTGTCCCCTCTTTCCACCATCTCTGTCCCGTATAAAGCACCTGTCCCCTGGTACTTTAAGCTGTCAGTGCTGTCCCTCCCTTATCCATGTTTCAGTAATGGCTATAATGTCCCAGTCTCACGCAGCGATCCATGTCCACAGTTCATCAGCCTTACCTGTCAGCCATCTTGCATTGAAACAGTTGCGATTTAATCCAACAGACATTCCTTGCTCCCTGTCGTTGTCTAGCCTGACCTGTCTCTTCATTTTACTGTTTCTGATTACTGTATCTCCTTCCAGCCTCGCACTTGCCTTCCTGCTGTTGAGGATCTCACCACTCCCCAACCCCAGCCAATCTCGTTGAAACCCTCCCTTGCAGCAGTTGCAAACCTGCCTGCCAGGACACTGGTCCCCTTCCAGCTCAGGTACAACTTGTCCTTCCTGAACACGCCACCTTGCCCCACAAAAGATCCCAGTAATCCAAAAATCTCTGCCCCCTGCACCAATTCTTTAGCCACCCCTTCATCTGCCATATCCTCCTATTCTTACCCTCACTAGCACGGAGAACTGGAAGTAAACTGGATATTACCGTGCATTTTATCCTTTTCCGTAGCTCTCCACAATCACTCTGTAGGATGTCATCACTATTTCTACCTGTGTCATTCTGTCCTTTGTACCAATGTGCACAATGACTTCTGGCTGCTTCCCGCTCCCACCACCCTCCCCCTACTCCTGGTGAGAACGTTCTGCAGCCACTCTGAGACATCCTGGACCCTGGGCATGTGGGAGGCTACACACCATTCCGGATTCCCATTTGCTGCCACAGAATCTCCTGTCTGTTCACTATCGAGTCGAATAATTACTTCTGTTGTTATTCTACTTGCACAGCCTTCTGACAATGGTATTTCTTCATGAAACAGTTGAATTTGGCAGAATTGTTTTGCTTCAGGTAATGGGGAGATTCCAATGAATCCTCATCAGGAATCCTCCATTAGTGGGAAAGACGACTGGGCTTTTTTTCACTCCCACACATTGGTGTGATGAGCGATTGGGAAGCAGAAAGGGAGCAATAGAATGTTTCTCCACAGATAGGCTATATTTTCCATCTGTAAGTTAAATCAGTAACGTTTCCAGTCCCACACTGGACTCTGTGAGCTCTTCTTGAACATTGTCCGAACTATATGACTCCATAACATTCTCGACTCCAGGTCAGTGTGTTATTGCAGAATCAATTCATTCACAATAAATGGTCCTACTTGTTTTGAAGATGTATTACTATGTGCTTGTATAATGTAAAAATAAGCGTTTCATGTCTTCACAAAGTCTGTGTTAAAATGAATATTCTTAAACATGTACAGTAATTGCTGGAAAAGCTCAGCTTGTCCGTCAGAATATGTGGGAAGAGAATTCACAGTTCAATTTTACTGTCCAATGACCTTTCCTTTGAAACTGACTTATTCTTAAATTATTTCCCCAGTTTTATTCTCCCACACCATAAGAAATATCCATCCAGTATTCACCAACTACACTCTTCTCCAGATCTTATATGGTCAATAAACCATCCCTCATTCTCAGGCCTAACTGTTAATTCTTCACAACGTAATGTCTTCATCCCAAGAATGCATAAAGAGAAACATCTTTGAGACGTTTCGAAAGCAATTTTTTTTTCAGTTTAGGCAGTTATAACTACACATTATACAACAGATGTAATCTCAGCAATGCCCTGTACTGATGCAAAAAACATCACTAAGATCATACCCAACACCCCTTGCACGAAACAGGATCATGACATTTACCTTCCAAATCACTTGTTACATCTTCAGGTTAATTTGATATGATTCATGTACTACGACCCACAAATCTCTCTGTAACACTGAGTTCTGCATTCTCCTTGCAGTTAAATAAATTTCTGCTGTTTCGTCTTTTCCACAAAACAGAAAATTTCCATCGCATATATATTGTACTGTTTTTGTTTTCTGCTGAAGCTTTGATCACAGCCATCCTCTGTCTTTATGCCATTGCTTATTCTGCCTTCCCCTGTCCGTATCCCATTGCAGATGCTCGGCCCTCCCCCTGTCTGTATCCCATTGCTGATGCTCTGCCCTCCACTGTCTGTATCCCATTGCTGATGCTCTGCCCTCCCCTGTCTGTATCCCATTGCAGATGCTCTGCCCTCCCACTGTCTGTATCCCATTGCAGATGCTCTGCCTCCCCCCGTCTGTATCCCATTGCTGATGCTCTGCCCTCACCTGTCTGTATCCCATTGCAGATGCTCGGCCCTCCCCCTGTCGTATCACATTGCTAATGCTCTGCCTCCCCGCGTCTGTGTCCCATTGCTGATGCTCTGCCTCCCCCCGTCTGTATCCCATTGCTGATGCTCTGCCCTCCCCTGTCTGTATCCCATTGCAGACGCTCGGCCCTCCCTCTGTCAGTATCACATTGCAGATGCTCTGCCCTCCCCTGTCTGTATCACATTGCAGACGCTCTAACCTTCCCCGTCTGTATCCCATTACAGACGCACTGCCTTCAGCTGTCTGTATCGCATTGTAGATGCTCTCCCCTCCCCTGTCTGGATCCCATTGCAGACGCTCTTCTCTCCCCCTGTCTGTATCCCATTGCAGACGCTCTGCTCTTCCCCTGTCTGGATCCCAATGCAGGTGCTCTGCCCACCCCATCTGTATCCCACTGCAGACGTTATGCCACCCCTGCCTCTATCCCACTGCAGAAGCTCTGACCTCACCCATCAGTATCCCATTACAGGCACTCTTCCCTCCCCCTGTCTGTATCCCATTGCAGACGCTCTTCCCTCCCCCGACTGTATCCCATTTCAGACGCTCTGCCCCTGCCCTGTCTCTATCCCATTGCAGACGGTCCGACCTCCCCTGTCTATATCCCATTGCAGACGCTCTCCCCTCCCCCTGTCTGTATCCCATTGCAGACGCTCTCCCCTCCCCCTGTCTGTATCCCATTGCAGACACTCTACCCTTCCCCTGTCTGTATCCCATTGCAGACGCTCTCCCCTCCCCCTGTCTGTATCCCATTGCAGACGCTCTTCCCTTACCCTGTCTGTATCCCATTGCAGACGGTCCGACCTCCCCTGTCTGTATCCCATTGCAGACGCTCTCCCTTCCCCTGTCTGTCTCCCATCGCAGACACTCTGCCCTTCCCCTGTCTGTATCCCATTGCAGACGGTCCGACCTCCCCTGTCTGTATCCCATTGCAGACGCTCTCCCTTCCCCTGTCTGTATCCCATTGCAGACGCTCTACCTTCCCCTGTCTGTCTCCCATCGCACACGCTCTTCCCTCCCCCTGTCTGTATCCCATTGCAGAGGTGCATATCTCCCCCAGTCCGTCTCCCATTGCAGACACACTGCCCTTCCTTGTCTGTATCCCATTGTAGACGCACTGCCCTCCGCTGTCTGTATCCCATTGCAGACAGTCTTCCCTCCACTGTCTGTATCCCATTGCAGACGCTCTGCCCTCTCCCCGTCTGTCTCCAATTGCAGGTGATCTGTCCTTCCACTGTCTGCATTCCCTTGCAGACGCTCTACCCTCCCCCTGTCTGTATCCCATTGCAGACGCTCTGTCTCCATTTGACATCTTATTGAATGACTAGCCTGGTGCATGAGCAAATTGAGCTCCATCTCCTTCATCCGGTTCATTAGAATAGATTGTAATTTGTTGATGACCTCATACAGATCCCTGAAGAATTCCACTCGTTTCAGCTTTCCAAACACAAAATGAGTAATGATCTATACTCTGCATTTCCTGACAGCTACCTAGGGCTCACCCTCTTCTGCATAACAGCCTGAGATGGTTATAGGGCGTCCCCCTGTGCGGTAATTTACTGAATACTTCATTCTGTTTGGTGGGGTCTGTTTGGTGCAGCCCATTTTGCCGCAGACGCATTTAGGCACAGAACTATTTCAGCGCAGCTCATATTTATTCCTTTTCAGGCTTAGGTAAAAGCATTAATCAAAGCAATAAAAATAAAAATAATGTTTATTGCCTTTAGTAAAAATGTTAAAAAGACACCTGAGTAAGTATAACATTGACTCAGAGTTTTATTTCAGAGCTAAAATGATAATCGGTATTGCATTTATTCACATTGAAAACATTCATGAAGCTATTGAACATTTGACTGATACGCTTCCAGATGAACTGCAACCGCTGCTGGACTGGTTCGAGGATAACTATGGAGGTAGAAGATTACGCAGTGGAAATGGTCGGCGTTCACCGCTTTTTCCAGTTGGAATGTGGAATTTATATGAAAGAACTTTAAACAATGACGACAAAACAGACAATAATGCAGAAGCTGTCCACAGGAGATGACAATGCGAACATGATGTGGAACATCCAGTTATTTGGAAATATATTGACAGTTTACCAAAGGTTCAGAGAGGAAGGGACATTTACTATGAGCATTTGATAGCAGGGCACGATAGTCCGTTGAAATTAAAGAAGCAGATGCTAGATTACAAACACTCGTAAGAAGATTTAGTGAGAGAAATGATGTCGAGTATTTACGAAGATTGCCCATAATTTTGAATGAATGTAATGTTTTAAATTTTTCGTAATGAACTTATATCGTTTACTTTTTTTCTTTTTAACATTTTTACTGAAGAGAAGAAACATTATTTTTATTTTTAGTCTTTCATTAATGCTGTTAACTAAGCCTGAAAAGTGAGAGAGATTAGATTGGAACTGCCAGCGAGTTTCAATTGAGAATTGCTCTTTACTGAACATTGATACTTACTTGGTTGGTGGGACGTCGATGTTTCAGAATCTCCACACAAGGTGTCCTGGTCGTCTCTGGCTTTTTGAAGGATCCTCCCCAAATGTCGAGGTAGACAGTGAGGGAACGGATGTCGGGCACTCTACTTAGTTACAGCATCTGTAAACCGCCCTCTCTCTCTCTCTCGCCTCCCTATCCCTCTCTTTCACCCCCTCCCTCTCTCTCTCACCTACTCTCTCTCTCGCCCCCTTCACTCTCTCGTCCCCCTCCCTCACTCTCTCGTCCCCCTCCCTCTCTCACTCGTCCCCCTCCCTCTCTCTCTCGTCACCTCCCTCTCTCTCTTCCGCCCCCTCCCTCTCTATCTCGCCACCTCCCACTCTCTCTCGCCCTCTCACACTCTCTCTTGCACCCTCCCTCTCTCCCCCTCCCTATCTCTCTTTCCCCTTCCTCTCTCTCTCTTTCCCCTCACTCTTTCTCTCACCCCCACCCTCTCTCTCTCTCACCCCCTCCCTCTCTCTCTCTTGCCCCCTCTCTCTCGTCCCTCTCTCTCTCTTGCCACCCTCCAACTCTCTCTCGACCACCTTTCTAACTCGCCGCCCTCTCTTTCTCTCGCCCCCCCTCTTTGGCCCGCGCCCTCTCTCTCTCGCCCGCCGCCCCTCTCACACCCCCTTCCTCTCTCTCTCTCGCCCCCTTCCCTCTCTCTCTCTCTCGCCTCCCTATCCCTCTCTTTCACCCCCTCCCTCTCTCTCTCACCTACTCTCTCTCTCGCCCCCTTCACTCACTCGTCCCCCTCCCTCTCTCTCTCGTCACCTCCCTCTCTCTCTTCCGCCCCCTCCCTCTCTCTCTCGCCATCTCCCACTCTCTCTCGCCCTCTCACACTCTCTCTCGCACCCTCCCTCTCTCCCCCCTCCCTATCTCTCTTTCCCCTTCCTCTCTCTCTCTTTCCCCTCACTCTTTCTCTCACCCCCACCCTCTCTCTCTCTCACCCCCTCCCTCCCTCTCTCTCTTGCCCCCTCTCTCTCTCGTCCCTCTCTCTCTCTTGCCACCCTCCAACTCTCTCTCGACCACCTTTCTAACTCGCCGCCCTCTCTTTCTCTCGCCCCCCCTCTTTCGCCCGCGCCCTCTCTCTCTCGCCCGCCGCCCCTCTCACACCCCCTTCCTCTCTCTCTCTCGCCCCCTTCCCTCTCTCTCTCGCCCCCCTCTCTCACTCGCCCTCTCCCTCCCTCTCTCGCTCCCCTCCCTCTTTCTCGCCCCCCTCTCTCTCTCGCCCCCTCCCTCTCTCTCTCACCCCATCCCTCTCTCTCACACCCTCTCCCTCTCTCTCACCCCCCTCTCCCCCCTCTCTCTCCCGCCCACCTCTCTCTCTCGCCCCCTGCCTCTCTCTGTATCACCCCACCCTCTCTCGTCCCGCACCCCCCCTCTCTCACCTCTCCCTCTCTCTCTCACCCACCCACCTGTCTCTCTTGCCCGCCGCCTCTCTCTCTCACCCTTCTCCCTTTCTCTCTCGCACGTCCCTCTCTACCTCGCTCCCCTCCCTCTCTCTTACCTCCTCCTTCGCTCTCTTGCTCCCCCCTCTCTGTCGCCCGCCCTCCCTCTCGCTCTCGCTGCTCCCTCTCTCTCTCTCAACCACCCACCTCTCTCTCTCTTGCCCATCCCCTCTCTCTCTCTCTCCCATGCCTCTTCCTTTCTCTCTCGCCCCTCTCTCTCACCTCCACTTAGTGGAGCTGCTGGGGATGGTTTGCAGAAGGTTGTGCTGTGAGCTGCCTCAGATATTCCGGAAAACCTGATGATTTGGTGACGCAACTCTGAATGGAACATGGGGACTGTAGTTACAGCATCTGGGTCTGCAACATGAACAACAAATGGAGCAGAGGCTACAGAGAGGGGAAGCTCTGAAACCACAGAGTGAGTGTGTGTGGGGAAAGGGACATGCCGTATTTGCCTGTGCCTTAGTCTGGACGAGTACACATTCTCACTCTCCCCGTTACATACACTGATGCACACTCTCCCTATCTGCCCCTCACACACATTCACACTGCCCCTCTCTCACGATCCACACATGCACTCCACTCTGTCAACACACACGGATGAACACAGACCGGCTCTCTCTCTCCCTCCCGCACACACACGCACAATCCACCTCACTCTCTCTCACATACAGAATGGGTGTCTCTCACTCCCCTTCACGCAGACACGCCCTCTCTCCCACACATACACACGCGCGCTACTCCTACTTTGTAAATAAAACCAGTCTGACTCCAGGGCAAGACACAGACAGAGTCCAAACAAGGCCTCAAGCTGAGAATACATTATCTGACCGCAACTGTTACTTCATTTACATCGATAGTACCTGAAGGTGTCTCCAGGCAGTGACTTGAATTAAATTCTGTGATTTGCATTTTAATCAATCAAACCCGCCTCTCCATTCTGACTGATTAAGTACTTAAGAGCCATCTTAGGTGTGTACAATTCATGTGCATGACTTGTACAACCCTTTGATCTTGGCTAAAGGTGGCTGGAAGTGAAGACTTTACGGTGGAACCGTTGATGAAGAACAGTGGAAGGCTTTCAAAACAATTTTTCAACGTTCCCAGCAACAGCATATAATGGTGAAATGGAAGGACTGTCGCAAAAGGGTAATCTACCATGAACGTCCCAGGTAATAAGGGAGGCTATCAAATTAAAATAAATGGCATAAATAATGGCAACGACCAGTGGGAAAGTAGAAGATTGGGAAAACTTTAAATGTCAAAATAATGTCAAAACCGTTAACTTTTTTGTTGCTTTATTTTGACATTTATCAAGACACATCCGATAGGTTACAAGAGTAAACTACTTCAGAATATAAAGACAGATAGCAAAATATTCTATAAATATACAAAACGAAATGAATGGCTCAGGTAAGCAATTGTCCTTTAGAATGTGAGAAGTGGGATCCAGTAATGAGATATGAGGAAATGGACAAGGAATTGAAGAGTTATTTAGTTGGTCTACAAAATGAAGAACACTAATAACATGTCAGTAATTGTCAAAGGCAGGAAGGTAAGTGAGTACCTGGAAACAACCATTCCCAAGAGAGAGATAGTGTTGGGCAAGCTCATGGAGCCAAAGGTAGATAAGTCTCCTGGCCCTGATGGAATGTATCCCAAGGTACTAACAGAGGTGATGAGAGAAATAACAAATGCACTTTTGGAAATTTTTCTGATTTCACTGGACTCTGATACAATTCCAGCAAATTGGAAAACAGGAGTACAGACACCACTGTTTAAAAAGGGAGATAGACAACATGAGGGGAATTATAGACTGGTTAGCCGAACATCTGTAGGAGAAAATATTTCAATCTGTAATCAAGGAATAAATGGCAATGCATCTTGATAGAAATTGTCCCGTTGGGGAGACACAGTGTTGGTTAATGAAAGGCAGGCCACGTGTAACTAACCTACTGGAATTCTATGAAGACATTACAACTACAGGAGCCCAGTAGGTGTGGTGTACTGAGATTTCCAAAAGACATTCAATATAGTGACGCCAAAAAGGCTGCTGCGTAAGGTGTGGCATTACGGGCAATGTATTAGCATGGAGAGAGGCTTGGTGAACTAACATGAAGCAACGAGTGGGAATGCATGATTGTTTTTCTGGTTGCTGATCAGTGACGAGTGGAGTGCCTCAGGGATCGGTGCTGGGACTGCAATTATTCACAGCTTACATAGATAATTTGGAGTAGGGGAGCACGTGTAGTGTCTCAAAGGTTGCAGATGATACTAACATGACTGACAGAGTAAAATGTGGAGAGGATGGTTAAACTTTACAAAGGGACATAAAGAGTTGAAGTGAGTGGGTCAAGGTCTGGCAGATGGAGTGCAATTATAATAAATGTAAAATCATCCATTTTGGTAGGACAAATACTAAAGAGGACTCTTATTTGAATTGTTTAAAAAATGCAGCATACTCTTGTGCAAAGGGACCTGGGTGTCCTTGTGCATGAATCACAGAAGCTGGTCTGTAGGGACAACAGGTAATTAACAAGGCAAATTGAATTTTGCGAAAGGGATTGAGTGTAAAAGTAGTGAGTTATGTTGCAGATTTAAAGGGTGCTGAGGAGACCACACCTGTAGTATGTGCAGTTTTGGTCTCCCCGTCTGAGAAAGGAAATACTAGCACTACAATGTATGCAGAGGAGGCTCGTTAGGTTGGTTTCAGAGGTGAGGGGTTTGGTTATGAGGAGAGACTGAATACATTGGAATTATACATTGATTGGAATTTGAAAGAATGAGGGAGGAAGGAATAGAAACATTTATAATTGTGAAGGGAGTAGGTACGATAGAAATATAAAGGATGATTCCAGAAGCATGTGAAATTAGATAACAGGGCAAAGCCTCAAAACTATATGGAGCAGATTTAGGACTGAATTGAGAAGGAACGTCTTGATCAAGAAGCTTGTGAACCTGAAGAATTCTTGAGGATTTGTCATTGAATGTGTTTGAACTCTTATAGATAATTGTTTGAAGATTAAAGGAATGATGGATTATGGTGAGTGGGCGGGTAAGTGGAGCTGAGGCTATGAAATGAGCAGCCATGATCTTATTGAATGGTGGCGCAGGCTTGAAGGGCCCGATGGCCTACTCCTGCTCCTAGTTTGTACGTTCTTATGTAATGGGTCAACATGAAATGGGAATTATATTTGACAAACTGACTGGTCGATGCATACAGAAAAGAAATGGATGCAATGCATTTAGATTTTCAGAAAGATCTTGATAAAGACTATGGCTGAGTGTGCAAATTCAAATGTTACGGCATTGGGACTAAAATATGAACATGATTTTAGAATAGGACAACTGACACGAAACAGTGAACAGGAATAAAACAATCTGTTTTGAAGTTGAAGGATCATGGCGTGTCGTAGGGATTAGTGATTATGACACAGCTATTCTCAATGCTTACCATCATTTAGATGAGGGAATCAAATGCAATATTTCTCAGTCTGCTGACAGCACTAAATGATGTCGGATTGTTAGTGGGTGAGGAGGATTTTTTAAAAAAAGCTCCAAAGTGATTGAGACAAGTGGAGAGAATGGGCAAATATGTGGCAGATGAAGATCAATGGGGGTGGATGTGATGGTGTGTACTTTGATAGGTACAACAGAACAGCAAACTATCATTTCAAAAGGGATTGTATGAAACATGTTGGTCTTTGAAGGGATTTATGTTCTTTCTTTTTTTTCCTGTTGCGCAGCCCTCCGAAGTCAGTGCAGGGCAGTGAGTTCTGAACCCAGAAGTCAATACTGGGAATGGCATTGACACGCTGACCGGTGTACACAAACCCACCAAGTGGGGAGCTGTAACATTTTAAAGGATCTGTATTTCCTTGTACACCAGTCACTGAAAGCAATATTGCAAGAGCAGAAAGCAGGCAGGAAGATAAATGGTGTGTTGACCTTAATTTCTAGGGGATTGACTGACAGAAATAAGGGTGTCTTACTGCAGCTGTACAGGGCCTCGGTGAGAGCCCATCTCGAACATTGTGCAGTATGGTGTGCAGTACTGGTCTCCTTACCTAATAAGTGACAAACCTGACATTGAGGGAGTGCAGTGAAGGATGACCAGACTGATCTCTGGAATGACAGGCTTGTTGTGAGAGCAGAGTTTGGGGCGTTTAGGCCTGTGTTCAATGGGCTTCAGGAAAATGAGTGGAGATCTCAGTGAAACATATAAAACTATAACAGTGTGAGACATATTGGAAGATGATAATTCCCCGGCCTGGGACGTCTAGAACAAGAGGCCACCGTATTAGGTACAGACAGGCCACTCTGCATTGAGATGAGAATAAATGTCTGCACTCAGTGACTGGTGACTCTGGGAATTTCTCTGCCACATAAGCAGTGGAACACAAGGCACTGAATATGAGTAATGATTTCTCGACACGAAAGGGAGCGGGAGGCATCTGGAGTATGGCGGTCACAAGCTCTCAGACGTTAGGAAGGAGGCCTCTGCAGGGTCAACAGAAATGTGTTTCCCATTCCCTTTTCCGATACTGAGGCTGGTGCCGGGAATTCTGTCAGTTTTATCCTTACAAACTTCAGAGCAGTTTGATACAATTTTGTTTCCTACTTTGCCGTTTTCGAGACCATTGAAAAGTTTATCACATGCATGTGTGTACAGAGTATCGATTAGGCCAGACCAGAAATGCATGGAATTCACCAGGCCAGTATTCACTTCCTGAATGTACATTGATGAAGCAAATTGGAGTTTACAATCGGCATTGATTTCAGCATCATCATTACTGATACCAGATTTTAGATCTCGATATGTTGTTAATTGCTTTTCAATTCCATCAGCTATCCAGGGCATTGGCCTGGACCGGATTAGTAACCCAGTGATATTTCCACAACAGCACCATCTCCACGTAGGGACCTATTGGAAACCACATTGAGCTGGTTATTTCTGTGCGGATTGACAGATCTGTCCAAAAGAATTTCTACCAGTTTAACTATCGTGATGGGACTGAGGGGGTGGCAAATGGTCAGATTGTAATTATTCTCCGCTTCACGGACTGGACATAGTTGAGTAATTTTCCACATTGCCAAGAAGATGTCAGAGTTGGAGCTGGAATGAAACAGCTTCTCCCAGGGACACGGTTGTTGTGCAGCACAAGACTTCAGTCCTGTTGCAGGAATCGTGTCAGGGCCCTTTGCCCTTGTCGTATCTACTCTGTTCAGCTGTTTCTTCATTTCACTTGAAGCAAATCGAATTGATTGAAGACTGGCATCTGTGATTCTGTGGGCATCATGGCGAGGGTGAGGTGGATCATCCACTCAACACGTCTGGCGGAGTATCTTGCCAAAAATACATCATTATCTTTTACACTGATGTACAGGACTGTTCCATTATTTAGGATGGGGATAATAGTGAGCCCTCTCCTCCATGAAATTGTTTAACCGTCCATCACCATTTATGGCTGGATGTGACAGTACTGTTGGTTTGTTGGTGTTGTGATCATTACACCCTCTCTATCACATGTTATTGCTGCAGTTTGGAATGCAGACAGTTAGTTATGGTAGCTTTAACGGGTTGTCATCAGGTTTAGGTACACACGATTGGGACACTGGCACGTTCACCTATACATCACTGAACCATAGATCAACTTGGTTGGCATGGTAGACTGAGGGATTATCCCAGGAAAAACGTTAATTTAAACAGAATTTAATTCTGTTTCTGCTGCTGCTGTGGTCTGCAGAACCACATCAATATCAGGAATTCTCTATTTCACAAGGTTTGGAGAGTTAGATCATTTAAAATATCTACAGATGAGCTTTGACCTGGAAATGAATTGAATGCAATTAAAGACTAGTGATGAAGGAGGCGTGAAAAAGTCATAGACTCTTAGAATAATACAATATTCAAACAGACATTTTGGCTCAACTCGTCCAGAACTCACCTGGTTTCCTAAACTGAATGATTACTATTTTTCTTCTTTAGACACACACCCCTCCAAACCTTTGGTATTCATGTACACATCCAATTGTCTTTCAAATGTTGTAACTGTACTCCCCAATGCTACTTCCTCTGAAAGCTCGCTACATATACACGCCACCCTCTGTGAGAAACAACTGTCCCTTAGATCTCTTTTAAATGTCTTCACTCTCACCTTAAACCTATCCTGTCTGGTTCTGGACACACCCACCTGGAGGAAATGATCTTGTCTATTTATCCTATCCATGCATCTCATGATATAATAAAGGTCACCTCTAAGCCTCCAACGCAAAAGGAACAAAATCCCAGCCTATCCTTATATCTTAAAACTTCCCGTCTGTCACATAATTTTAAATACTTTTGTCCCCTTCTCAGTTTATAACATTCTTCCAATAACAGGACAACAAGAATTGCTTCAAATGTGGCCTTACCATTCTCTTGTAGAGCCACAACATGATGTGCCAATTCCTATAATCAATCCTCTGACCATTGGAAGTCAGCTTGCCTTACGCCTTATTCACTGTCCTGTCAATCTGCGACTCAACTTTCACGGAACTATGTACCTGGACCCGAGGTTTCCCTGTTTGGCAACACTCCCCCCAGCGCGCTACCATTTTCTGAATAAATCCTACACACTTTTGTCTAACAAAATGCAAAATCTCGCATTTATCTGCATGAAGATCCATCAGCCAATCCTCAGCCCACTTGTCAAGTAGATCAAGATATCTTTGTTCTCTAAGACAGCCTTCTTCACTGTCCACCATAACTCCAATTTTGGGGGTTTCACCTCCAAATTCCTATCCACGGTTCCAATATGCTCATCCAAACCATTTACAAAAACCATGAACAACAGCAGCCTGGTCCTTGTGGCACAACGCTGGACACAGGCCTCCAATTGGAACAGCAGATCTCTCCCAGCACCCTCTGTCTACTACAGTCAAGTCTGTTTGTATCTAAGTGGATCGCTCTCCCTGATCTCCTGCGATCTAACCTTATTAAACAAACTACCATGTGGAACCTTGTTGGGCCTTAATAAGGTCCACATAGACAACGTATGTTGCTTTACCTTCATCTATCTTCCTGATCACTTCTTCAAAAACTCCAATCTAGTTTGTGAGACATGGATTCCCAGACAAAAAGACGTGCTGAATATCCCTAATCAGTCCTTGCCTTTCCAAATGCATGTAAATCCTGCCTCCCAGAATCTCCTACAATCACTTATTCACCCTTGACATCAAACTCACTGGTCTGTAGTTCCCTGGGTTTTCTTTGCAGCCAAATTACAAATAATGTAACAACATTAGCTGTCTTCCTGTCCTCCAGGACCTCAACCGTGGCTGTCAATGATACACATAAGAAAGTCAAGAGAACTTCAGATTTCGTAAACCAGAAACTAAGACAGAAATGTGCTGGAAAAGCTCTGCAGGTCTGGCAGCATCTGTGCAGAGCAATCCGATTTAATATGTTACAACACGGGGGAAACCTTCCCCCCCTCCCACCATCTCCACCACCCCACGCTAATTTAAACTTGCAACACAGAAAAGATTTAACCCATGCTGTAATTTGTAAAAATTCGGAAGGCCAATAACCATCCTAAAGGTCACTATTTAAAGCAAGAATTAACATTTTTTTTTAAAAAATGTCTAACAGGGAATAATTACCTAACAACTTTTTGCAACTCCTTTCTCTGACCAATCTTTTACTTACTCTTCTATAATACTGGTCCGATAATCCCCCCCACCCCACCCCTCCCCCAATTAAGATATACCAAAACATTCAAATTTCAGAACCAGCCAGCTGTCGAATCTTCTCTTTGTATCGTCCTCTGTCTTCGCTTCTTCTCCTTAGAGCTTCTGTTTCACAGGTCATTGATAAATAAAGGTACATTTTGGTGACCTATTCTCCGGTCAGTCTGCCGATGTTGGTGCCGTGGCAGTTCTCCCCGACTGGTCAAATTCCTTTTCAGCTTTCTATCCCAAATCATCGGGTAATTTCCATTTTTTTATAATATTGCCAAATGCCAAATGTAAACTCGATTGTAGTTTAGCTTCTTGGGACATAATTTAAATGAATTGATCAAATTTGATTTTATTTTTTGTCTCATAGTAACCCAGGTACTGCAAGCTGCTGGACCACATGTTACATTGTAAATTTTCCAGAACTCACTGTGCTTGGAAATCCTTCAACTCTCTTAAAGGTACAATACCCTTTACACATTCATAACCCCTTCTCTCTCAAAAAAGAACAATCATAATGAAAACACGGTCTCATTTGTTTTTCTATTCTTTCGACACATTACCATAACACACCGATAACCTAAATCTAAGTTCACCTTAACTTCTTCCCCTTATCCTATATGTAACATTGGATAATTTCAAATCTCGTCTAATCTTTATCAGTTAAATCTGTGAGAACACATCTGAGATTACATACTTACGACACGCTACGTGTACGATTTTTAAATTAAAAGTCTGTAACATAAGACTCCAATGAAATAGCCTTTAAAGCATTCAAAAAATGTCAGCAGATTGGGGTCCGTGTACACAACCATCTCCAACACTCTGTTTGTGAGTACACATTAAAATGTTATAACTGTAATACCAAACTCAACAGTCCTTTCTCAATCGTGGAATATTTTCTCTGGTGAATGTTGAGCTTCTTTGAAAAGGACGATCCCATCTCATCACAGTGCAGCTCCAACTCCTATGCCACTCACATTGACGGCAACTTTGAAATGTTTTCAAGCATTTGGTGTAGCTGAAACTGATTTGGTGCTCAATATTTCTTTTTAATGGTCGAATGTCTCCTGGCATTGTTCTGTCATCCAATACTTTGTGTTTTTCTTCAGCAAGTCGGTAAACGGTGCTACTACACTGCTGACATTTGGAACAAACTTCCGATAGAATCCGCTGACTCCGAAGGAGCGAAGCACCTTTTTTCTTCGAGGTTGGCCGTGGAAATTCCTCGGTTGCTTTTGTCTTTGCGTTCCATGGTATCAACCTTCCATGACAGATATTTTGTCCCTAGAACATCATGTCTGCTTTCACAAATTGTGTTTTGTTTAATTTTATCAGCAGTTTTGTTTCTCGTATTCGTTCAAAAAGCTCTGCCAACTGTACCAAGTGATCTTTCCAGGACTTAGTGAAGATCACGACATCGCCTAAACGGACTGCACAGTTTATTAATCAGGCTACAACTCTGTTCATGAGTCTTTGGAATGTGTTGGGTGTGTTTGTCATTCCAAAGGGCATCACTTTGAATTGATACAGACCATTTGCTGTTACAATTCAGAAATTTATTTCACTGTCTCTGATAAAGGTACCTGCCAGAAACCACGCATTAAATCCAACTTCGTGATGTAACTGACTTGTCCAACTTTCTCGATACAGTCCTCCAATGTCGGTATTGGATGTAAGTCTGATTTTGTAACAGTCTTGATCTTCCAATAATCCAAGCAAAATCATTGAGTCCCATCCGGTTTTGGAACTAAGATGATCGGCGAGCTCCACTCGCTCGGGCTTGGTTCAATGATGTCCTCATTGAGCATAACCTCCACCTCCTTCTGGACCTGTCTGGCTTTGAGGGATAAAGCCGATATGGATTGTTTTATCGGAACAGTACTCTCTACAACAACTTCATATACAATAGTGCCCACCATATGATTCTAACATATGTCCTCATATTGCAATAACAAACCTTTCAACTGTGTTCTATGCTCCTGAGACAGATAGTTTACTAATCTACCCCACTGCTCAAGGACTTCTACGTTTTTGACATATTTTGAGGCACATCAAAATCCACGACATTTGGAATTGATTCTTCACTCTGTGGGGGAGTAAATAACACCTGTTTCTCCAATTCTTTCTCTCCTCTACTTTTCAGGAGGGGACCTGCACACTCATTTATAAGTCACATGAAGTGGTCTTCAAATGTGGGAATTGGCAACAGAGGTGCTAGTTTCATTACTGTCCGTGTCCTACCTACCATCTGGCATGAATGACATGTATGCCAAACGTTAACCACATCTTTGTGCATTTCAGGTCAATAAAAATATTTTTGTCCCTTAGCCCGAGTCTTTCGTACCCCTCAGTGACCTCCTTCAAGTAGTTCATATCCTACCTGTAAAACCTCCTGTCTCTATGCTATCAGCAACACAATCTGGTGCACCTCAGCACATTTCTCCTCTGCACTAACCTGATGTGGTCTCTATTTCTGTCTTAAGGTCTATCTTTCAGATAATAACCCTCATGAATATCCTCTGCCTCCTTTTCAGAGTACACATCCACATATATCTTTTATCGTCTTGTCTGTCTGTTTCAAGTCCTTTAGCCTTTCAGGACAAAACACCTCTGTCTGACCCACTGCCTGTTCAGGTTTTCCCTGCACCATTACGGCAAACAGGGTGTCCATTAACTGAATCTCAACTCCTTCATCTTTGTCTATAGTTTGTCCTTCGTGCTGTGACTTATAATAGTGGAATATGGTTACTGCACAGCCTGGGAAAATACCAGGATATTTCCGATTTAACACTTCCGTTTCTTTGTCTTCCTTGGGCTTCTCCACAACAAGCGATGTCACTCCCAACTTGGACCCTGCTAAACCGTTCCCAAGAACAAACTGCATTCCTGGATGTGACAGTCTGTCAAACTTTCCCGCTATAACTTCCCCAGTCTTGATTAGGCACTCCAACCTGATCTTACATTGGGAAATGCTAAATTTCTGTCCATCCTTCCCATAAATTAATGCATTCCCGGGTAACAGATCAGAAAGACTGCAAATTCATTCATCTCTTCCTATTATCGTCTGGTTAGATCATGTATCTCTCAAAATGGTAACTTCTTGCTCTTCTACCCCCGTTAGTTCTGAGTAAACTTTACTCACAGACGCAAATTCTTTATAGAGATCAGGTACCAACTCCATACCCAGCCCCTGCCTTGGCTGTGCACTTTCCTGCAGCTCTTCGGTCTTGTTGGGGTTTCCTTTAAATCTTTCACTAATGCCACTGGCTTAGCTTCTTTTACCACATCTTTTCCCACAGTCCTTTTCTTAACAATCAGCACTGTGACCATACATTAACCTCCTTATGTTGGTGAAAACACCTTTTCCCAATGCCCTTCGGAAACCACCGGCACTGTAATTTTCTGTGTTCCACTCCATTACAGTGAAAACACCTGAGGCCTTTCACCTCCTTTTCACTCTCTTGGGCAGCTTCTTTAACCTGTGGTAAACTCATATGTTCTACTCTTTCTTTTATAGTGTAGCATCTCCCCTTCTCCCAAACTCTATCCCTCACAGGACAAAATTCTGGCTGGAAGCTTGTCTTATGCAGCAGCATGTATTCATCTATTAATTCTCCTGCCCTTCTCAATTTCTGAACTTTCTTTTCCTCCACATGAATTATTATCATCTCTGGAAGTGAGGTTTTAAACTCCTCCAGCAGAATAATCTCCCTTAGAGCTTCATAGGTCTTATTTTTAGATTAGATTAGATTACTTACAGTGTGGAAACAGGCCCTTCGGCCCAACAAGTCCACACTGCCCCGCCGAAGCGCAACCCACCCATACCCCTACATTTACCCCTTATCTAACACTACGGGCAATTTAGCATGGCCAATTCACCTGACCTGCACATTTTTGGACTGTGGGAGGAAACCGGAGCACCCGGAGAAAACCCACGCAGACACGGGGAGAACGTGCAAACTCCACACAGTTAGTCGCCTGAGGCGGGAATTAAACCCGGATCTCAACATAAGGCTGATCTTGTTCCTTCTTTATGTTTCTGAATTGCTATCTGTATGCTTCCAGTACCAATTCGTAAGCACATAAAATACCTTGTTTCACGTCTTCATAATCTCTTGACCCCTCAACTGGCAGGGCAGCAAATACCTCACTAACTGTGCCGACCAGCTTAGCCTGAACTACCATTACCCATACATCCTCTCACCACTCTACCTGCCTAGCCATTTTTAAAAATGAAATAAAGAAGGCTTCAACATCTTTCTCATCAAAATGTGGCAGAATTTTGACATAGTTGTATACATCAATAATGTCCCTTTTACTCTCCAGCCTGTTCACTTGACTTTGCTTACTAAATCACAACTTATCAAGTTTAAATTCACTCTCCCTTTGCTCAGCTGAGAACCTTCTCCTCTCTTTTTAATCCCCTATCTCAAAAGCTTCTGACCTCCATGCAGAAGACTAGACTGTCTTCTCAGAGATGGAAGATGCCTCCTTGAGACATGGCACAAATCATCCGCTGTGCCTCCTTACCATCAGCAAACCACGTTAATGCAACACGCATGAAACATTAGCAATGGAGCCAGAAGGCACAGCATGGAACAGTCTGTTTGTGCATTCTCTGCTTCATTGGTTTGTAAGGTTACAGCATCGATGACAACCTCCTATTTCCGTGTAACAGTTTGGAGGGGCTGAATGGCCTCTTCTGTTCGTGTGTCAGTGTCTCGGGTGGCTGAATGTCCTCTTCCTCGTTCCAGGGAAGATGCTTATTATTGGGTGACCCGTGGTAGCTGCTTACCTGCGTGCTGTGCTGACTAGATTCCTTATATTCCTGTGTAACATTAGACAAACAGGAGATTGGAAGAAACAGCAAGTCAGGTAGCATCAGGAGATGAAGAAGTCAACAGTTCAAGTATACCCATTCTTCAGGATTGCAGGTGGGGGTAGGGGGAACTGCAGATAAAGAGGGAAAGGAGTGGTTGGGGTGTGGAGAGCAGAAGGATGGTGAGGTAGGGGATAGGTGGACACAAGTGGTGGGTGCAACGTGGTTGGTCGATGGGAGGGATGAATATAGTTGGGAACTAGAAGGTGGGGTCATTTGGTGGAATGGAAGGGAGGAGGCGGGGCTGGAATGGTTATTTAAAATTGGAGAACTCAATGTGGAGTCCTCCAGGTTGTAGGCTAACCAGGCAGAAGGTAAGATGTTGTTCGTCCAATTTGCGGTCTGACTCACTGTGGCAACAGAGGAAGCCAAGGAGGTCATGTTGGAAAGGAATTGGTAAGGGGAATTGAAATGGGTGGTGACTGGGAGCTTAGGCCAGCCCCTTTGGACCGGGCTGTGATGCTCGGTGAAATGTGCACTTAGTTTACGTTGCTCTCCCCGATGTAGACAAGACCACATCAGGAGAACCTACTGCAGTAAACTACGTTGAAGGAGAGGCAGGTGAACCTCTGTTTCCCCTGGAAGGACTGTTTGGGGCGCTGGATAGAGGTGAGGGAGGTGTGTGCCAGCAGGTGATGTATTTTATTTTTCATCTGCAAGTGTCAGTTGCCCATGGGGATCGACAGGTTTGGTGGGGAGTATGGCACGAAACAAAATTTGTGAAGGGATCAGTCCTTGTGGAAGATGTGCCAGGTAATGGGATCCAACCCAGTTTACTGTGTCTGCCATTCCTGATGTGGTCTTCTCTATATCGGGGAGACCAAATGCAAACTAAGAGGAATGGTTTGCTGAGCATCTCAGCTGGTCCTGTAAGGGCTGACCTGACCTCCCAGTCACTGCCTATTTCAATTACACCTACCAATCCCATTCCGACATGACATCATTGACCTCATCCATTGCCACAAAGAACCAAAGCACAAATTGGAGGAACAACGCTTCATATTCCACCTGTGTAGCCGACAGCCGGGGGTCTCAACACTGAGTTCTCCAATTTCTAGTAACCTCCCTTCCAATCCCCAGATCTCCTGCTTAGCCCCTCCCCTTTCCATTCCTCTGATCAACCCATCTTCCAACTGTCAACTGGATTCATTCTTCCCATTGGCCAACCCGGTGGTACCCTTTACCTGTGTTCGCCACCACAACACGCCGTCTCCTCCTATTTCCCCACCTCGCCTCATTATCAGTACACACCCTTGCCCCCACCCCCAGACATGAAGGAAGGTTATACCCAAGATGTGGACTTTTTCTCCTGATGCTGCCTGGCTTGTTGTGGTCTTCCAGTTTCCTGAATTCCAACATTTGTAGTTTTTTTTAAAAAATCTCTTCTGGTGTAATAGGTAAGAGAGAGTGAATGCGTTGTGCCTCTACTTATCCAATAGCTTCTATGGGCTGAATGGCATTCTCATATTTCTGTGAAACCAGCTTGAGATGCTGAATGAGCTCCTCATTTTTAGTCCTGTGGAAATGTTCAGGGTCCAGCAGTGCTGTTACATGAATGTTGCCTACACATTAACAGCATGAGCTTGAATGTTGTCCAGGTTTTGCTGTTTTATGCGATCTTTTCTGAGCATCCTCACTTTTGATCGAATGACGGAGAGTAAGATGTTGCTGAAGCAGCTGAAGATGTTTGTGCCGAGGAAGCTACCCTGAGGACCGCCAACAGAGATATCCAGGGACTGAGAGGATTGATCTCCATCAGCCACATGGTGCTCCAAATGGCCCAACAGCTTGGGATATTTACAACTGATTCCAATTAGATGCAATTTTATTCAGCCTCCTTGACATCTTGTTCAGTCATGTCCTTTCAGGGCCAGTCATTCTGACGCTGTGTTCATATCTTTTGATTTGGAGATGGGTGTTGGACTGGGGTGTACAAAATTAAATATCATGGTATTCAAACAGATGAAAGACTCAACAGACTATCAATTTTTCAATGTTATAATTTCATTTACATCACACTAAAGTTTTGCTCTAAATTCTGTGTGTACGATTGAGCCCTCCACCATCAACTAATGAAGGAGCGATGCTCCGAAAGCTAGTGTGCTTCCAATTAACCCTGTTGGACTATAACCTGGTGTTGTGAGATTTTTAAGTTCATAGCTTTTGTTCATGTCAACGGCTAAGGTAAATGTGTGGGGACTGTTTCCTTCTCTCAGAGGGTAGTGACTGTTGGGACCTCTCTATCCCAGACAACTACAGCTCTGAATGTTTGAGGGAGCAGGGTGGTGTTAATGAATGTTGACACATCAGGGAGTTAAGGCTACAAAGAATTGGGCATGAAAGAGAAATTGCGGCCAAGAGAGATCAGCCCTGACCTTACTGAAGGAAGGACAGGCTTGACGGGCTATATAGCCTGGTATTATTACAATAAACCCTATAGCCCAGTCACTTTATTGCCTCTTCCATATCCCGTGGTACTTCAAGTAGCTGAATAGGTTAACATTGTTGCTGCATGATCTAAACTGGGTCTAGTTCTATAGATTGGAGGGGCTGATTGGTCTCTTCCTGTAAATGTATATCATGGTCCAGGGGCTGAGAAGCCACATCCTGTTCTGGTGGAACTGAAATCCATATACACCAGATCGACCACCCTTGGAGAAAGTCATCACTGCAGATGCCGGTGATCAGAATTGAGAAGTGTGGCGCTGGAAAAGCTCAGCTGGTCAGCCAGCATCCGAGAAGCAGGAATATCGATGTCTTGAACATTCCTGATGATAGAGTTGTGCCCAAAACGTCGATTCTCCGGTCCCTCGAATGCTACCTGACCTGCTGTGCTTTTCCACCACCACACGTTTAGATGTCAACCGGCCCGCCCTACTCAACCTTCCTGGTCACATCATCAAAGAACAGGCATGAACTTCCACTGACAAAGCCATTCTTACTATTACTAATGAAACCCTGTTTTCCCAATGCATATACATTTTATCCCTCAGAATCTTCTCAATTAATTTACCTAACACAGGTATTAAGCTTACTGGTCTATATTTCCCAGACATTATTTTTCAGTCCTTCTTGCTTTCCTCCAGTCTTCTGGGATCTCACTTGTGGTAACTGATGATCAAAATTATCAGCCAGGGCCCCCGTAAGTTCTTCTCTAGCCCCTGCTCTGAGAAATATTTGTTGAGGACATCGCTCATCTCTTATGTTTCCCAACATACATATCCATTGAGGGGTCCTATTCTCTCTCTAGCTACTGCTTTTCCTTTAATATACTTAAAGCATCTCTTTGGATTCACCCTGATCTTCTCAGGCAAAGTTATCTCATACGCCCTTTTCTCCCTTCTGATTTCCTTCTTCAGTAAACTCCTGTATCCCCTGTACACCTTCAGGGATTCGCTTGATCCCAGCTGCATCTACCTGAGCCACGCCTCCACATATCTTTTGGTAAAAGCCTAAACATCTCTTGTAATTCAGGGTACCTCATTCCTGTAAACTTTCCATTCACACTCACAGGAACATATAGATCGTAAGCTCCCACTTGCTGGAGGTCCCTTTGCTTGCAAACATACTACTCCAATCAACCCCTGCAAACTCCTGCCTGAGTCCATCAAAATTAACCTTGCCCCGATTTAGAACTAGAATCTGTGGACCAATTTCTTCCCTCTCCATAACTATTTTAAAATTAATAGATCTATGGTCACTGGTCCCAAAGTGCACATCTACTGTCACCTCACTCACCTGTCCTGACCTATTTCTTAAGAGTAGGACAAATATTGCTCCTTCCCGATTAGGACCCTCGACATTCTGCTTGGGGAAATTTTCCTGACGCACTTAATTGATTCCATCCCATCAAATCCCTTAATGCTCTGGCAGTGCAAGTCTGTGTTATAAAAAATATTAAAGCCCCCATTATGACAACCAAAATATTCCTGAAAGTCTCCGGAATATCTCTACATATTTTTGTTCCTGCAATTTCTGTTTACAATTTGGGGGCCTACCGTACAACCCCAATAATGTCACCATCCCCTTCTTATTTCTTAGTTCCACCCACAAAGCCTCATTGGATGATCCATCAGTTATTTTATCTCTGATCACTGCTGCGATACACCCTTTATTCAGAAATGCAACACCCCTCCTCTCGTTCCACAATCTCTGTTCCTTCGAATGCATTTAACCCTGGTACATTAAGCTGTCAGTCCTATCCATCCCTCAGCCATGTTTCTGTAATAGCTAAACTATCGAGCACCGATAACCTATCCACACGCTGAATTCATCGGCCTTAACTGTCAGCCCTTTTGCTCTGAAATAAGCACAATTTAATCCATCGGCATTTCTTGTTCCCTATCGTGGTCCAGCCTGATATGGCTCCTCAACGTACTATGTTTGATTACTGTATCTCCATCCAGCCTCTCACTTGCCTCCCTGCTGCTGAGGATTCCACCTCCTGCCAATCTCGTTTAAACACTCCCCTGTTGTACTAGCAAAACTGACTGCGAAGATATTGATTCCCCCTCAAGTGGATCTGTCACCAGTCCCTCCTGAACAGGTCAACTCTGTCACAGAAAAGCTCCTAATGGTCTAAAAATATGAATCCCTCCCACCAATTCTTTAGTCATATATTTATCTTGATATCCTCCTCTTCTTACCTTCACTAGCTCATGACACTGGAAGTAATCTGGAAATTATCACTACCGAGGTCTTGGTTTTTAACTTTTCTCCTAGTTCTCAGTTAATCATTCTATAGAAACACATTCCTATATCTAACCGTGTCATTTGTACCATCGTGCACAATGACTTCTGGCTGCTCACCCGCCCTCTTGAGAACATTCAGCAGCCACTCAGAAACATCCTGGATCCTGAAATCTGAGAGCCAACACACTATCCTAGTTTCCCGTTTGAGGCCACAGAATCTCCGATCTGTGCCCCCTCACAATCAAATCTCCTATCTCTAAGACCCTGTTTACCTTTATCCTTTCCTGCTGCCCCCCCAGATCCAGTGCATCCATCTTGGCTACTGCTGCTTTCCCCTGAACAGTCATTCCCTGACACCTATCGCCCATCTCCCAACATACACAAAACCAGTATCCAGAATGGTATACTTGGTTTCGAGAGGAATAACCACAGGGGTTTCCTGCACTTTCTGCCTACTCCCTTCGCCATTCCTGGTGGTTGCCCAGATACTCTCTGCTTGGAACACGACAGGAAGCAAGGAAAGCCTGTTGGATTTAATTGCTTTTAATTAAATGGAACTGGGCTGACAGGTAACGCAGATGAACTCAGGGCGTGGATCTTTACATGAGACTGGAATATTATAGTCCTTACAGAAACATGGCTAAGGGAGGGACTTGGGTGTGATCACCTCACTAAAGCTTTTATCTATGAAGTGTTCCATATCTCGGATGATCCAGAATGCTCCTGAACACGGTCTCCCAGGAGCTGCAGCAGGGTGCACTGCCCACACGTGTAGTCATCGGGGATAATGGAAATCTCCCTGAGCTCCCACAAACCGCAGGAGGAACATAAAACTGCCCTAACTGCCATCTCCATTGTTGTCAGACTAGCGTTAAAAAAGAGTTTATCTGAGCTTACCTTTACCTTTTGCTGAACTGCTGCTCACCGATTTCTCTGGAACCAAAGCATTACTACCTATTCTGCCACTCACAGTACGTTAATAGACCAGTCCACATTTAGGTTTGGTTAGGGTAGGATGGAGACACTACAGTGATGTATTGTTTGGGCCTTAAGCACTCCTAAACACAAGGCCCATGCTTGGATTTGGACATGGGGGGTGGGGGTGGGGTTGTCTTGCTGAGGTCTTCCTCCTAGTAGTGGTGACTGCGCTGATGCAAATATTCACCCTGACAGCCCATCCGCGTTGGCGCAGTCCTCTGGTTTTTTCGGCCTCCTCGTACTGCATTTATGAATTCCTTGTAACTACTGATTGTATTCGAAACTGTGTCTCACTCCGGAGCGAGAAATGTTGATATTCCAGTAAGTACAGTCTGTTAAAAAAGGTTTGCCAATGGACATATGAGCGACAGTATGTCCATCCGCTCTCTAACTCTCTGTTTACTTTCAATTAGGGTACATTTATTCTGATAACATTCCATTCCATTTTACTGCGTTTTCCCTGTAACCCTTTTAAAAAAATCTGTGGATCTCAGCCTTGAAGATATTTAGTGATCATTTCTTAACAGCCTTCACAATTTTCTGCAATTGTTTCCCTCCCACTGATGTGAGACATAGTGGCCTTTCATCCCATGGCTTTTTTTTCTAGCACTCTGTGTGGAAGTTGAACCTACATTAGATGTTGTTCTGTTTGATCACACCACCTCTGTGGCTAGAGGCAAAACAAAATAAAGCGCAAAATGTAAGAGCCTGTAATCTCCTCCCTCATCTTCCACATCAGTCTAATAGACAGTTCATCCAGATCTAGAGATTTGCCCACTATTTATCCTGCATCAACTTCCAATTATTCCTCAGCTTCTGTCCAGGAACTGCTTCTCCAAAGTGAACATCAATATGCAGTACGTGTTTGACATTCACAGGTTCTCTGCACAGTTTGCCTCCTCGGTCCCTAATACCCCCTATTCTTTCTCTTGTTACCCTCTTACCCTTAATAAACCGATAGAATGTCTTTGAATTCTTGATAATATTGCCCATTAATGTTTTTATCACCCCGCTTTTTGCTCTTCTACTTACTTCCTTGAATTTAGCCCAACACGTTCTCTACTCTTCTGGGACCTCCATTGACCTGCTCACTTTATGCGTGCTTTAAGCTTCTCTTTCATTTTGAATTCTGTTCTGAATATTTGTAGACATTCCATACTCTCTGGGCTTGTTTTCCTCATTTTTATCTTTATTGTAACATGTTGTGGTGACACCTTCATCAATTCCATTTTGAGCATGTGATCCCCACCACGCCCACGCTGTTCTGCTAAAGTTTCACCCAGAAGTAATTATACGGTGGCCAGATCCTGTCTTTCTTTTGATAAGATCTGCCTCTATCATCCAAATTATTTTTATTTTTCAAGCCTTTTTTTCTTTTGGTCTTTTCCTTAATAAGCTAAAAATGCTTGAGTCATGGTCACTGATCCTGAAATGCTCAGCCAATCCTGCCTGCAACACCTGACTGGCTTCATTCCACAGTGAGGCTCGGCATAGCCCCACCCATTGTTGTATCTGCTACATGTTTATATGAGGAGCTCTCTGGAATAAATGTCAAGACATTTTTGCCCTCTTAAAAATAATTATCGCTGCCCTAATCAATGTTTGTAATTGAAATGCCTGAATATAATGATCCTATTATTGCATTGACACACCTCAGTGAATTGGTTATGAACCTGCCCCTGTATTTTATTTTATCTGGGGGCCTATTATATGTGCCCAGTAGTGTGTCTGTCATTGATGCGAACCAAATTCCAACCCACAAACCGTCATTTGAATGCCCTTCCAAGATATCATCCGTCCTTACTGCAGTCTTTGACTCCATAATTAATAAGGCAACACCACCTTGTCTTTTACCCCTCTCCTCTGCTGCCCATAGTTCTTGTACCACAGAATATTGAGTTGTCAGCTCTGACCTCCCTCAAATGCATCTGTGTGATGGCAAAAATATCCACTTCCCCATGTCACCTCGTTCCCTTATCAAATCTGAAGATCTGATAATATTACCAGCATTATGGCAAAGGACATCCAGCCTGGAATATAGCACCTGGAATACTCTGTATCTCGGAGTTCTTCAGCCAATTACTTTTTGTAATCAAGCTGCCCTTCCATGAACTAAAACTGTAACTCTGGGACTGTATGAATAATCGTTGAATTGTAATTTATTTTTAATACTGAACAGTCAGCTTCAAATACAATGAATTCCTGCTGATTAATTCCCTGCTCAGTGTGCAGCGGGATCAGCCCTTAGTAATGGAGAAAGTGAGGACTGCAGATGCTGGAGATCAGAGTCGAAAAGTATGGTGCTGGTAAAGCACAACGAGTCAAGATGTAGCCAAGGAGCAGGAGAGTGAAAGCTTTGGGCATAAGCCCTTCATCAGGATGGCATTGGTATGTTCAATTTTTTTCCATTCCATGATTCATAGAATATTTGGAATTTAACTTGCTCAGGAGGGGAGCACTGTATATAGCCCTGAAATGGAAAGCAGTCAATCAGTTGGTTGGACAGGGAGCAGATAAAGTGAGGTGAAGTACAGAATGAGTGAAGTCCAAACAGAAGGATAGATAAGTCCCCTGGGCCATACAGGAAGCAATAGAGGTTGTCAGTGGAACTGAGGGAAGAGATTGCTGCGCCTTTGGCGATGATCTTTGTGTCCGCACTGTCCAGTGAAATACTGCCTGATGATTGGAGGGTGACAAAAGTTATTCTCTTATTCAGGAAAGGCAATAGGAATAATCCTGTGAAATACAGGCCAGTCAGTCTTACTTCTGTATTGGGCAAAGTATTGGAAAGGATTCTGAGAGACAGAATTTATGATTACTTGGAAAATCATAGTTTGATTAGAGATAGTCAGCATGGCTTTTTGAGGGACAAGTCATGCCTCACACAACTTATTGAATTCTTTCAGGATGGGATCAAGCACATTGAAGGTAGAGCAGTGGATGTGATGGAAATGAATTTTAGCCATATGGTTGATAAGTTACCATAAGGTCGGCTCATTCTGAAAGTAAGGAGGCATGGGATGCAGGGAAACCAGGAAATCTGTCTGTATGGATACAAAATTGTCTGGCCTGTCGAAGACTGATGGTGGTAGAACATGGAAAGTATTCAGCCTGGAGCTTGGTGACCAGTGGCGTTCTTCAGGAATCAGTTATGGGACTGCTGTTGTTTGTGATTTTTACAAATGACTTGGATGATAAAGTGAATTGTAATTTAGTAAGTTTTATGATGTAACAAAGATGTTGGAGTTATGGATCGGGCGGAGGGCTGTTGTAGGTTGCAATTGGACATTGACAGGATGCAGAACTGGGCTGGTAAATGACAGATGGAGTTCACCCCTAATAAGTGTGAAGTGATTCATTTTGGAAGGTTGAATGTGAATGCAGAATACAGGGTTAAAGGCAGGATTATTGGCAGTGTGGAGGACCATAGGGATCGTGTGTTCCATATCATAGGACGATCAAAGGTGTGACCAAGTTGATAAGATTATTAAGATGTAATATGTTTTCATTAGTCTGGGATTACGTTTAAGAGCCATAAGGTTATGTTGCAGCGCCAAAAGGCTCTGGTGAGAGTACACTTAGAATATTGTGTTCAGTTCTACTTGCCTCATTACTGGAAAGACATTGAGGCTTCGGAGAGGGTGCTGGGGAGATTTACCGGGATGCTGCCTGGACTGGAGGGCATATCTTACATAGAAAAGTTGAGGGAGCTAGAGCTTTTCACCTTGGAGCAATGAAGGATGGGAGGTGACTTGATAGAGGTGTATAAGATGATGAGAGGCATAGGTAGAATGGGTAGCCAGAGTCGTTCTCGCAGAGTGGCTATCGCGAGCGGGCATAATTTTAAGGTGATTACAAGAAGATTTCAGGAGATGTCAGAGGTAGGATCTTTACACAGAGAGTGGTGGGTGCTTGGAATGCACTGCCAGCAGCGTTGGTAGAGTCAGCTGCATTAGGGATATATAAGTGACTATTGGATAGGCACATGAAGGATATGTCAGTTAGTCTGACCTTCGAGTAGGATAAAGGTTCGGCAGGATGTCAAGGGTCTAAGGGTCTATATTGTGGTGTACTGTTCTGTGTTTTATGTTTCACGCAGCCTGTCGTCTCTTATCAATTGTTGAATGTGTGCGGGAGAGATGTGTATGAAATTAGGAAGTTGGGGAGGGGCGTTAGCCCAAAACATCCAGTTATGTTGTTCATTGTTACATTCACCTGAATGCCATTAGAGTATGTTTGGTGTTCTACATCACGCACGTTCCGCCAATTTCACTTATTAACGCGATTCTTGACTTGTCATTTGCTGCTGCTTTCTTCAGATACAATCAGTTGGGTGACCCATGTATTAATCAGATGTTTGCTATGTTTCGTGAATTAGGCAAAAATAAGATGCCAACTATGATTATTCGACTGAACTATAATCTCTGAAAAGCATTATGTTGATTCTATATTTATGGAACAAAAACATAAACTCCTGTCAAGATTTTCTAACACAGAAATAAAGAATGTACATTTGATTTTCTATCGAACAAACAACATGGATGTAACTCTTTTGGCGATCAGAATTACACATACAATGTCAGGATTCAAAACAATGCATTGTCACTCCAACATTTTGAAAGTGGTTGGCTTCTGAATGATTGCATGTTCAGGGTGAGCAAACGATCGAACAATCAAATAGAATTAGCGTTCTTATATATGTATATATAAACAATCAGTTTAATTTCTCACCGACATGTACAAGCTTCAGTTATTTGCCAGCGAATTAGAAACAGCTATACTTCAACGTGGACTGCGAATATTCAACTAAAAAAATGATTTGTGCTCTCAAATTTTAGAATATTGCTATCAAATTTTAGTGAACAATAATTTGAAATCTTTTAATTTTTAGAAAGAATCTTGTTTAATATGAAATGTGGACAGTGAACAAAAACGATGCACATATTATGAACATATTATCGTGTGAGTGAAAAGTCAGACCTTTTCAAAGAGATTTGAGCCAAAGCAATGACAGATTTGTTTGAGTAATTGGAATACAAGCAATTAGTTCACATATTTGTTTGTTATGCTCAAGTAAGAATAAGCCTTGCAAGAACTGTTACAAGCACTACATCGGAAAAAGAGTCAGAAAACTAGCCACCTGGATACATGAACAACTGGCCAGAAAAAAAGACATGACCCACTATCACTAGTATCCTTACATACAGATGAGGAAGTACACGATTTAGACTGTGTCTGAATATCCATCTCGGACAAGCCAAACAGAGACACGCACGATAATTACTGGAAAAATAGCATTCCAACCTAAACTCTATCAACAAACACATCGATTTTGATTCCATCGAACACTCTCTGACAAAAAGAACTGGACATAAAATCACGAATACTGGAAATTACATCACTGACTCAAGGAAACCTAAACACATAAATAGCAAGTGCGACATAACACCAGCACTTCACCAGACGCTCACTGATAATGTTCCCTAGTACAGTGATGAACCATCTGAAAATGAACTCTCCAACTCAGCGAGCAAACTGACATCCAGAAAAAGCACAATTTCTCTCATCTTCCCTTAAACTAAATACTTCATTCCACTTATAATTCCGGTTATTTTAAGGTTATTTGTATTCTTCTGCAAAGTAATATAGTTTCTTTCTGCGTGTGTTTGAATGTGTGTGTGTGTATGTGTGTGAGAGAGAGAGAGAGAATAATCCTCTTTAATCTCTGGATTACTCCCCGTGCCATGTGGAAAAGAGGGAAGGATGAGGAAGACAGTAGAGCTTAACATGTTGTTAAAAATCTAGTTCAGGGATGAGAGTTCCAGATTGTTGTATCATTGGGATCTCTTCCAGGACAGGTAGGGACCTGTACAAAAAAGACAGATTGTATCTTAACTGGACGAGCACCAACATCCTTCTGGGGAGGTTTGCTAGTGCAAGTCAGATGGATTTGAATAAACCAGTAGAGTGAGAACCAAAGCAGAAGATCAGGAACTGAGCAGAAGGTAGAGGTGAATAGGACATCAGGCACGGCCAGTCTAATGACTATGACGAGAGATGGAATCAAAATAGTGAGTTGGGAGTTGGTCTAAATTATAGAGATGAGGTGCAGGTTTTTCAGAGATTAACAAGTAAGGATAGAGAGTGTGGGGGATGTGAGGGAGTGAGGTGTGTGAGATCAGGGAGACAGTGCACAAGAAAATGTTAAAGGGGAAAGATTTTGGGGTGGGGAATTCCGTGATAAACAACTAGTAGAAAAACACTGGAAAACTTGCTGCTTGTCAAAGTGAATACCTGGGAAAGAATTTATTATGCTTCAGATAAATAACACCCTTATTGCTAGAGGTCTGTATTATAATGGAGGAAAAGCTGTCTTCATATTATGGCTGTAGCTTTAATAATTTTTGCAAACAACTAGAATAGTGTCAGTGTTGTTGTTGGACAATGCGTCCACTGAGCATATGAATTACACTGGATGGTCCCAGAGATGGCTGGGCTGCCTTTGATGGAGTGAGTGCTGAAGTTGCATGAGATGATGCTGGTTTGTAATATAGCCACTTACTGAGTACAGTCAAAGGAACAAAGCAGCAACTGCCATTGTTTATTGTTTCAGGATACACCAGAATATTCATGGCTGCCACTGCAAAGAATCATGCAATGAAAAACAGACCTCTCACGTCTGTGCCAACAAGTGCATATCCAAAGACATTTTAAACGTTTGTGAGGTTACTTGCCTCAACCACTCATCGAGACAAAGCATTCCAGATTCATACCATCCTCTCAGTTCGAAACACATTCCACAAATCCTCTCTCAATCCCCTGACATTCACTTTAAAAGTGTGTCTCTTTGTTTTTGATCATTTGAAGAAGGAACACAGCTGCTGTCTGTTCATCCCCTCAATACCCCATTTGCTCTTGTAAACCTGTACCATATTCCCTCCTCAACTTTCCCTGCTGCAAAGAAAAAAGGAGCAAATTTAGTCCTCCTCTTTCATACTCACTATTGAGTACTCACTTGTCTTGTTACTTCTGACTTGCATCTTCCCAAATTATCGGTGTTAAATTTCATCAGACCATTGACTATCTGAATAATCTGTTTCTATCCTTCTGTAGCCTAACACTTTCCTCCTGACTGTGATCCACCCCGCCCATCTTTGTGTCATTCACAACATTGGTCATCATTCCACTGCGCCCCACCTTCCACATTCTCACAATCGTCATTTCTGAATATCACAAACAAACCAAGTTTTCCTTCCTGTTCTCCAGATGTTATTCAGAGGATGAGTTGACATTTACAGTCTCTTGCTTTTCCTATTTTGGTGAATTTATGAGTGATGTAGTTAACACATTTTATAAGTGAGCCACAAATAGCATTTTCGACACAGAGTTGAATTCATCTTTTACACTCTGCCCCTCTGCATGTTTTATTTATAAATATTGTAAATGATTTAGGATAAACAAGGGTTTGGAACATTAGCATTTTGTGTGGCACTGTTCTTTGTAACATTCCCTGCAATAGCCAGAGCTGAAGAAATTTTTCATCTGCAGGATGGACATGGACTCATTCATTGTTTTTTAAAATCAGTGAGTGTGATGGGGATAAATATTCAAATAAATTCTATATTATGGGCAAACTGCAGAAGATCAAATCATATTCTCATATCCACCTTGAATTGGAAGCAAATACATCCTGTAAAATATCAAAAATGTTGAAACACCACGTAGGGGAGAAAGAAACATGTCGTCTGCACTTTATGGCGATATAGAAATATATAGCACATGTACGACTTGAACAAGAATCAAGTGATAGAAGCGACAGTACAAGAAATCCTTTCTACATTTTTAATGGAATCCAGATCCCGATTTTCTTGTACAGTGACTTTTTTTCATCCAATTTCACTTCCTCATAAACAAGCTTTTCCCTGTCACTAAAACTTCATCTGCCATTCTTCCTGTTCCGTCCTACTCTTTTCTTACACTCTTACTCCCCTTGCACTACCCCTTGTACTGCTACATACTCTTCCACTGATGATCCATTACTCAAACCCTATTGTTAGCTCCTAACAGTCTCCATTAAGATCTATCCAGTCTCTTCTGCATATAAACCAACATTTTCCGTGTTACTATCAGTTTTGCGAAAGGGGAACTGGACCTGAAACGTTAACTCTGATTTCTTTGCACAGATGCTGCTAGACCTGCTGAGCATTTACAACAATTTCTGTTTTGTTTCCACATTTTCATCGCAAGTTCTCACAATGCAATACGTCATTGATATTTAGAGCCCTGTCAAACAGAGGAACTTTGTAATTTGTTATTTAATAACCATAACAAATTACTCGAGATTCAACTGAGGTAGCAGCTTTAACGCTACCATTCAGATCAGACACTTTGTCACAGTTCAGAAAGAAGAAAGAAATCAAAAGAGCTGGACCGAAACTCAGTAGATCTGGCAACATCTGAGCAGAGATGCAAAAACTTAACCTTTGATTCTAATAGGACTTTTCAGAACAGTGTCACATCATATGACGTATGTTAATTATGTTGCTTTCTGCAGACACTTCCTCACCTTTTTCGTTTCTCCCGCATTTTCTGTTTGTATTTCATGTTTGCATTATCACTATATTTCATATTGCTTGACAGGTCAACATGTTGACCTTGGTAATATTTGGACAATGTGGTCCTTTCTTGTTTCTGTGACACCTGAATTACAGCCGAAATCTGTTTCTTCTTTAAGATAGAAAGTTAAAAAAAATCTAGACATCTTCTAAATCTCAGGAAATCTATTTTGATTGAAAATACAATCTAGAGGCAGTTGAACTTCATGAAATAATAGGGATAGATTATTGATGATGGAACACTCTGTGTCCTTCATTGAACAAGCTTGTCTCCCCAATCTCCAAAAGCTTTCAATGCATAACATAGAATTATTACAGCAAAGATGGTGAAACCTCAACCCATTGTCTCTTCCAGTTTGGAATGAGCGATATTTCTACTATTATTTTCCTGTATTGACCCCATATCCCTGTACATTTTGTTAATAGCATCTGCTTTTATTTATAAGCATCCTGCCAGATTTGAACAATATGATCAATCTCAAACAAAAACAGACATTGGTGGGAAAGCTCACAGGTCTGGCTGTATCTGTGAAGAGACATCAAAGTTAATGCTTCAGGTGCGGTGACCCTATTCAATGGTGTGTATATATAATATAGTTCACTTTATCACATTTAAAATTATCCGTTTCAGTTCACATTGTCATTGAGCATTACATATCCCAAACGTTGGCTCGTTCCTTGTTGTGAACTATATTTAATTCTATCTGACGTTAAGAGTGATGATGACTGGGAGATATCATTGTACTCCCCATGCAGTCTCCACAGCCACTATCCCCATTCCGCCCTATCCACTAGGTAAATCTGACTCATTAATTCACAAGTCATAATGAATAAGTTCACTTTTGGTTTTGGACTGAGGGGACAAAAGTGTAAACATTACTGTTTTACAGCAAATAAAACTGCGTTAAGATGTTTGTCAATTTGCATAAATTAATTACTGATACATATTACATATGGAAGGTCCAACATTTCTTTATTAGAGCAGTGAGAGGACCATTCAGAGAAGTCCACACTTCCTGTCTATGTTCAAGGCAATTGTGCCCAGTGGCGTTTGTTCCCGTGGAGGAGAGATCAGCACAGTAACAACATCCTGATTGTGTTCCTTTTTTTGTGGAGGGGCGGAGATTCGGGATAAGATGGTGACAGCATTGCAAACGTACAACAGGGCAGAGTCATCGAGGCTGCGATAAGAAAACATCCATCATTCTCCCTCACAATTGACTTCACTAGAGCAATTAGTGATGGGAGATGTGACCAATAGCCAGCGATGTGAGCATCCAGTCCAGTCCAGATATATTGTGAACTGAATGTGCTGTATTGAAAGCTAGAGCTGTTTGCTCAGTGACTGTGATTGATGTCAGTCTCCATGCATTGTAACTGTGTCCTATTGGTGAGGGGCTTCACTCAGTGCGCTATCCCAGTGCAGGAGCAGATGCATCAGCTCCAACAGTAACAGAGATCAGCAGCTGCACAGACGTGGAAAAGACAGATATGAATCTGAGAACAATGGACTGGATAATTACTCAAATGGAGAGGTAACTTTCCTTGGGTCTTTTCAACATTTTCCTCTGTTGGAAATTTCTACCATATCGGATATTTGTGGTGCTGATTATTATTTTGGGCTGGGTGGAGGGTATGTGTTACTAACCAATGGTGGAGGTGTGACTCTCCGAAAGCGAGTGTGCTTCCAATTAAACCTGTTGGACTATAACCTGCTGCTGTGTGATTTTTAAATTTGTACACCCCGATCCAACACCGGCATCTCTAAATCATTACCTATTCTCGCTATTGTTGGTGTTCTCTACTTCTGTCCATTCATTAATCCCATAAACAATTTTGAATTCATTGCAATTTCTGTTATCTATAGTTGCCAATGAAAGAATCTTTTATCTTCAATTTCAATTGTAGTCTCCATTCATCTGAATTGCAGACCACTCCCTTACAAACATCTAAGAACAAATCTGTGCACAACGTCGATACCGCTTTTTGCCCTGAACTGATTTATATCTCTTGTTCTCTATGTCACCAACCCTGTCCACTTCCAGCTCACAATATCCCCATTCTCCATCTCTGCGTCAGTGCTGTGGCTGAACAAACCATTGTCTGCACGTTGGTAAAATTCAGACCTTATATTTCAAGCTCTCTTCTGGCCACATTTCCAGTTACATGTATTTCAATCACAAAATTGTTCATGTCTCGGACATTACTTCTTGATTAGGACAATGTATCAGAGTAGGAATGTCGCTGGATGTAATTCAGGAGCAAAGCTTATTAAACGAAAGACATGGTTTCAAGTGATTTGTTTCAAGTCCTACTACAGCTGATGGTGTAACTTAAATAAAAATGATAAGAATTGGAATAAAAGTGAATTTCACGAAAAACAACCATAAAACCCACATTTTGTCTGAAAACCTTCCTGTTTCACTGATGACCTTCGGTAAAGAAGTCCAATACTACTACCCGGTCTGGGTTATGTCTGACTTCAGACCAATATCATTGAGCTTGACTTTATATTGGCTTGTGGAATAGCGTTAGAGTCAGGGCAATTAGTGATGATTAGCAAATGCTGCCGTTGGCAGAGATGCCGACTTCCCATGGGATAACAAATTTGAAGGATAAACCAAATAAAGATAGATGCTGGAGATCCGAAATTGCATAAAAATGCAAAGAAAAGATCAGAAAGTGCTGGGGAGTTTTTCTGAACTGAAAGCAGCTGGAAAATAGTGGGAATAATGCTGGTAACAGGGAAGTCTGCTTTGAAGGGCAGGAGGAGTGAGTTGAATCGATAGAGAAAGAGAGAGACAGAAGACAAAGAGCAAACAAAGGGAATGATGATCAGCTGGGGTGGAAATAAAATGTGAGATCCACCTCATTTCTTTTAACTTTTCCCATCTTCCTGAATAACATGCCCATGTCGCTTTTCAAAAATTCGCTTTTTGCCACTTCCCTTTCCGAAAATCCTCCATTAGGTCCTGTTTTCACTAACCATAACAAATCCGAAGAGGATTTTCACTTTTAACAAGGAAGGTAAATTTTTCGCGCATAAATTAATGCTTCTTCGCTTTATGCTGAATCAGTTTATGAAAGGCTTTGTAGGAACGCTCTACTTTCAGATACCGAGGGAAAATCTCTATCTATCTAAGATCATGTTTAAAGCGATTTGATCCCAACTGTGTTCCCTGAGTGTTGTCATGTTCTTATATTTATTAATGGGATATAGGAATCGCTGGCTGGGCCAGCATTAGTTCACTTTTTTGATTGCCCTTGAGAAGACCTTGAGCCTCAGTGGCACTTAGACAGGGGGAGTGAGGCACACAAGGTGACAGCTGCACAGGAGGTGTGCAAAGCAAGATCGTCTTTCACAAGATTAATGTTATTTGAAAAGTTAGAGACTTCAATTCGTCAGTCTAATTACAGTAGGGAAGAAGGTGTTCCTGAGCATGTAGGCCCATGTTTCCATGCCTCTGTATCTCCTCCCTTTTGGAAGAGGTTGTAGGAGATAATTACAGGTTTTGGAGAGATATTTGATGTTGCCAGCCTTTCGCTGACAACGAGAAGTATAAATGGTTGGAAGGTTGTCTTCCATGATAGTCTGGTCTGTGCACACAACCATCTGTAATTTCTTATGGTCCTGGGAAGAGCAGTTACTGTCACACTATTATGCACATGAACAGAATGCTTTCAGTTGTCAGAATGCAGAGCACTGGGAGAAGACAGTTCCAAAATATTTAGATGCAACCAATGGTTGTTAAATGGATATCAATGTTCTGCTTGCTGTTTTGACAACAATTGAAATTTAACCAATAAATTTAAATTATGTCCAAGATACCAAAACACAATTGAGTTTATTGAATTGCAAACATCTAACCAAAGAGCCATCACATGCTTCAAAATTTTAGAGAAGCCATCACCATCACAACGAGGGAAAAAGAGACAGACACGTATAAGGAGAGAGAGAACACAGCGAGGGAAACAGAAGGACAGAGAGTTAAACTGAGAAAGGAAACAAAACAAGAATCAAACAGTCATATGGACAGGGAGAAGGGGAGATAGTAAGTTCAGGGAAAGAAACAGAAGACAGAGAAAAAGAAAACACAGGGAACCAGACAGTGTGAGAGAAACAGTGAGAGACAAAGCACACAGAGAGCTGGGGATGGGGTCACAATGAGCAAGGGATGGGGAATGGGAGAAGCTGGGGGTGAGGACTGGAGAGACCTTGGAGCGAGCACTGGAGGGAGCTGGGGGAAGGGAGGTGAGAATTTACATTGGCATGTACCAACTTGTACAGGCAACTCATATTAAGCAAGGATGTACAGAACAATGGTTGTAAAACATGTCTGAGAGGCATGCAGGTTACGCTGCACAGGGCGTGCGCGAGGCGAGATTAACACGAACAAGATCAGCGTTATCTGAGATTAGAGAGTACATTCATCAGTCTCATAACAGCCGGGAATAAGCTGTTGCTGAACCAGCTGCTCTGTGTTTTCAAGCTTCTGTATCTGTTAGCCTGATCGAAGAGGTCAGGCTAACAGATACAGGTATCTGTTAGGAATAACATATCTATAGGTATGTTAGGAATAAAAGAATGACTAGGGTAGGAATAGGTCCAATCAAGGATAGTAATGGGAAGTTGCGTGTGGAGGCTGAAGAGATTGGGGAGGCACTGAATGAATACTTTTCGTCAGTATTCACTCAGGAACAGGACATTGTTGTCGATATGAATACTGAGGCACGAATAAGTAGAATGGATGGCTTTGAGATATGTAGAGAAGAGGTGTTGGAAATTCTGGCAAGAGTGAAAATAGATAAGTCCCCTGGGCCTGATGGCATTTATCCTAGGATTCTCTGGGAAGCAAGGGAGGAGATTGCAGAGCCATTGGCCTTGATTTTTGTGTCCTCTTTGTCGACAGGAGTAGTGCCAGAGGACTGGAGGCTAGCAAACGTGGTTCCCTTGTTCAAGAAGGGGAGTAGGGATAATCCTTGTAACTATAGGCCAGTGAGTCTCACTTCTGTTGTGGGCAAAGTCTTAGAGAGAATTGTAAGGGATAGGATTTATGCACATCTGGATAAGAATGATGTGATCAAGGATAGTCAGCATGGTTTTGTGAAGGGCAGGTCGTGCCTCACAAACCTTATTGAATTCTTTGAGAAGGTGACTAAGGAGGTAGATGAGGGGAAAGCGGTAGATGTGGTATATATGGATTTTAGTAAGGCGTTTGATAAGGTCCCCCATGGTAGGCTACTGCAGAAAATACAGAGATATGGCATTGAGGGTGAGTTGGAGGTTTGGATTAGGAATTGGCTGGCTGGAAGAAGACAGAGGGTAGTAGTTGATGGCAAAGGTTCATCTTGGAGTGTCGTCACTAGCGGTGTTCCGCAAGGATCTGTTTTCGGACCATTGCTGTTTGTCATTCTTATAAATGACCTGGAGGAAGGGTTAGAAGGTTGGGTGAGCAAGTTTGCGGATGATACGAAAGTCGGAGGAGTTGTAGACAGTGAGGAAGGATGTGGCAGGTTACAGCGGGATGTAGAGAAGCTGCAGAGCTGGGCAGAAAGGTGGCAAATGGAGTTCAATGTAGCTAAGTGTGAGGTGATTCACTTTGGTAAGAGTAATAAAAAGATGGGGTACTGGGCTAATGGTCGGATACTTGGTAGTGTGGAAGAGCAGAGGGATCTTGGTGTCCATGTACACAGATCTCTGAAAGTTGCCACCCAGGTAAATAGTGCAGTGAAGAAGGCATATGGCGTACTGGCTTTTATTGGTAGAGGAATTGAGTTCCGGAGTCCTGAGGTCATGCTGCAGTTGTATAAGACTCTGGTGCGGCCGCATCTGGAATATTGTGTGCAGTTTTGGTCGCCATACTATAGGAAGGATGTGGAGGCACTGGAACGGGTGCAGAGGAAGTTTACCAGAATGTTGCCTGGCATGGTAGAAAGATCCTATGAGGAAAGGCTGAGGCACTTGGGGTTGTTTTCATTGGAGAAAAGAAGGTTTAGGGGTGACTTGATAGAGGTGTACAAGATGATTAGGGGGTTGACAGTGAGAACCTTTTTCCACGTATGGAGTCAGCTATTACAAGGGGGCATAGCTTTAAATTAAGGGGGGGGGGTAGATATAGGACTGATGTTAGGGGTAGGTTCTTCACTCAGCGAGTCGTAAGTTCATGGAATGCCGTGCCAGTAGCAGTGGTGGACTCTCCCTCTTTATGGGTATTTAAGCGGGCATTGGATAGGTATATGGAGGATAATGGGTTAGTGTAGGTTAGGTGGGCTTTGATCGGTGCAACATCGAGGGCCGAAGGGCCTGTACTGCGCTGTATTCTTCTATGTTCTATGTTCTATGTTCTAAGAGGTGTGGGAGACCATTACTGGGGTGTGATGGTTCTTTGATAATGTTAGAACAAAACATTCCAGCACAGAAACAGGCCATTCTGTGGTCCAAGCCTGTGCCGATCTCCAGCCCTCTGGGACCTCAGCCGTGTTCAAGGATGCTACAAAGATATCTATTAATGCCCCAGCTCTTTCCTCTCTCCCTTCCCTCAGTAATCTGGTGTAGATGTTGGCTGCCTTTCTGCGGCAACGAGCCATGTAAATGGAATCAATGGTTGGGATGTTAGAGTCCGTGTTGGTCAGAGCTGTGCACCCAACCTTCTGTAGTGTCTCACGGTCCTGAGTCGAGCAGTTGCCGTACCTGGCTGTTATGCACCTGGACAGTACGCCCTCACTGGTGCATCTGTAGAAGTAGCGCATGCTGAATTTCCTGAACCAACTGAGGAAGGAGAGGCATTGTTGAACCTTCCCGACTGTCGGACCTATGTGAGAAGTTCAGGACAGGTTGTCAGTTATCATCAGTCCGAGGGACTTGATGCTCTGCACTCCCTCAAACGGTTGATGTAGATGGAGTGTGTTCCCTTTCTTTCTTCCTAAAGTCAATGATCACTCCTTTACGTTTACAGGATTAGAGAGAGGTCATTATCAATATACCATGCTACCAAGCCCTATATCTTCTTTCTACATTCTGACGCGTTGTTGTTTGATATCCGTACTGCTATAGTGATGTCATCAGCGAACTTGTAGCTGGCGTTGTTTGGAATTTGGAAATTCAGCCGTGGGTGTACAGGGAGGACATTAGTGGGCTGAGGACACAACCTTGGGAGTACAGGGAAAACTGTAGGGGGCTGCAGAAACAACCGTGTGTGTGCATGGAGGACAGTGGGGGCTGAGGACACAACTGTGGGTGTTCAGGGAGTTCAGTAGTTGGCCTGGGCACAGCCTTGAGTGTATAGGGAGTACACTAAGGGGCTGAGGGCACAGCCGTGGGTGTACAGGGAGGACATTAGGGGGCTGAGGAAACAACCGTGGGTGTACAGGGAATACAGTAGGGGGCTGAGGACACAGCTGTGGGTGTACAGGGAGGGAGTACGTTAAGTGGCTGAGGGCACTGCCATGGGTGTATAGGGAGTACAGTCGGGAGCTGAGGGTACTGCCGGGGGTTTACTGGGAGTATTGTCGAGTGTTGCGAACATATCCTTCAGCAGCTTTAGTGTTGAATGTTATTGTGGAGGAAGTGATTTTACCGATCTTCATGATTGTGGTCTGTGGGTCAGAAACCTGAGGATCCAGTTGCAGAGAGTCGAACCGAGACCAAAGTCGCGGAGTTTTGTGATTAGTCTGTCAGGGAAAATGATTTTGAAGGTGGAGCTTTTGTCAATGAGCAGGACCCTGGTGTAGGTGTCCTTGATGTCCAAATATTCCAGGGATGCGTGCAGGGCTCGGGTATAGTATCCGTTGAGAACCCGTTATATCAGTCGGGCAGCAGGTCAGGCTGGGAGACTGGAGTGGGTGTAGGCAAGGACCAGCCTCTCAAAGCACTTTATGATTATTGAGGTGGGAGCCACAGGGTGGCAGTCTATAAGGGCACGGTCCATGTGTTTTCTCACTTACCAGGATAATGTTGACCTTCTTGAATCAGGTTGGGAAATCGGCTTCAGAAGGAAGAGTTTGACTAGGTTTGCAGATGATACAATGATGATTGGATGGGCAGGTGATATTGTGGAAGTGGGGAGGCTGCAGAAAGACTTGGACAGGTTAGGACACTGGGAAAACACATGGCTGATGGAACACAACATGGGAACGTATGAGATTATGCACTTCAGTAGGCGGAATACAGGCAGACACTATGTTCTAAAAGGCTTCATGAAATCTGAAGCACAAACAAAGTTTGGAGTCCTCGTCCTCTCTTACGGTTAATGTGCAGGTTCAGTTGGCAGATCAGAAAACAAATATAATGTTAACATTCATTTCAAGAGAGTGAGAATACCAGAGCGGAGACATTCTGCTGAGAATGCAATGGGCTATGATCAGACGGGATTTGGAGTATTGTGAGCTGTTCTGGGGAAGGATCTACGGGTGTTGGACATGATCTATCCTGGGAATGATGCCTTGTTATATGAGCGGCAGTTGAGGGCTCTGTGTCTGTACTCAATGGAAATTAGAAGAATGGGGGGGGGGGGGGGCGCATCTGATTGAAATTGATCAATTACCGCAAAAATTGATACAGTTAGAGTACAGAAGATTTTTCCACTAATCTTAGAGACTATGACAAAATGGCACAGTTTCAGAGTGAAGAGATAGGCATAATGGCCCAACAAATTGATATATCTCATGCCCTTATGGTCATACAGTATATTATTCAATGCAGAATTGTAAGTCTCTGACGTGCTCTTGTAACCCTTGTATCTGTACGTTGATTTGACTTCTGGTCAGTGGTAACCCCTGTAAAATGGACGGTGGTAGGATACAGTGTTAGCCAGTAGCGCAGTAATATGTTGAATATAAGCGGCTATCTGTGAGTCTCATCTACCGGGAGTACATTGTCTCTACGATTATTGTTATTTTCAGTCTGGCACTTTTGAAGGATCGATCCTGTTACGCTAATATTGTTGCATTTAACAGAACAGGTGCAATTTATCACAGCACTCAGCAACAATATGTCATTGAAGACTGAACACCTATCTAATAACAGAAAGGTCGAAAATGTTAGTATCAGAAACACTGCTTTCCTGTTCGTGTTCAAATCAGACAACCTGTCCCATCGAGGTGCCCCACTTGGAACTTTTTAAACTTATTTTTTGGTTATGAGAATCACTGGATGGGCCCATAATTTCTTGTCCGTCCCTAGTTGCCCCCTTGAGAAGGTGGTGCTGAGTTGCCTTCTTGTACCGCTGCAGTCCATCTGCTGTGCGTTGAACCACAATGCTATAAGGTATGGAATTCCAGCGTTTTGACCCAGCAACAGTGAAAAAAATGGTGATATATTTTCAACTCAGGATGTTGACTGGTTTGGAGCGGAGCTTGAAGGTGGTGGCGTTCACAAAAGCCTGCTGCATTACCATTCTACATGGAAGTGCTCGAAGGAGTGGAAGGTGCTTTCTGAGGATCTTTGGAGAATTTGTGCAGTGCATCTTGTCGATAGTATACACTGCTCCGACTGACCGTTGCTGGTGAGTGGAGTGAAAGCTTGTGGAAGTGGTGCCAAGCAATTGGACTGATTTGTCCTTGATGGTGTCAAGCTTCTTCAGTGTCGTTGTGGCTTCACTCATTCAGGCAATTGGGGAGTATTCCATCTCACTCCTGACTTGTGCCTTGCAAATGGTGAACATGCTTTGGGAAGACAGGAGGTGAGTTACTTGCGCAGTATTCCTAGCCTCTGATATGCTCTTATGTTTACGTGGCGATTCCAGCTAAGTTTCTGGTCAATGGTAATCCCAAGTGTATTGATGGGGGGGGGGGGGGGGGGGGGCGGGAGTTTAATGACAAATATGCTGCTGAATACCAAGTGGTTATATTGCTTCTTACCGGTGATGGTAATTGTCAGGCATCTGTGTGGTGCGAGTGTTGCTTGTCACTTGTCAGCCCAAGCCTGGATATTGTCCAAATCTTGTTGCATTTTGGCAAGGACTGCTTCCATACCTGAGCATTTGCGAATGGTGATGAACATTGTGCAGTCATTGTCGGATATTCCCACTTCTGAACTTATGATGGAGAGATGGCCATTCATGAAGAAGCAGAATATGTTTGGACCATCCGGAGGGCCACTGAAGATTTTAAATAATATGGTGAGGAAACGTCTGAAAATGAACATTCCAGTTCATGGAGCAAACCTTTATTCGCATTATCCTGAGGGACTACTGCAGAGATATTCTGAAACTGAGATGACTGACCTCCAACAACAATGACCTTTTTCCGATGTGTCAGGTATGACTCCAATAATGAAGTACTTGCTCGCAATATCCTTTTTGCTTGGGTTCCTTGATGCGAAATTTTAAAGTATGCAGCCTTGATTTCAAGTGCTGGAATTCAGTTCATTTTTCTATGTTTGAACAAAAGCTGTGCTGAGGTCAGGAGCTGAGTGGCCCCGGTGGAACCCAAAATGGGCGTCACTGAGCAGGTTATTGCTGAGCAGGTGCTGCTAGATAGCACTGTTGATGAGTCCTTCCATCACTTTATTGATGATGGAGATTAGAATGATGAGGCGGTATTTCTGGGTTGAATTGCCCTGTGTTTTATGTACAGAACATATTTGAGCAGTTTTTTTTTCCCATTGTTGCACTCTCTTTTGCACTAGGGTTAATCCGCTGGCTTGAGGGGATTTTTGAGTGGTTTATATGCTGGGCCATGACATTACAGATTTTGCTGGAGTATAGTTCTTCTGCTATTGATGATCACAGCATCTTATGGATGCTCAGTCTTGAGTTGCTAGATCTGTTGGAAGTCTGTGCCATTTAGCATGGGAATAGTGCCACACAACACAATAGAGTTTATTCTCAATGTGACCGTGAGACTTTGCCTGCTCAACAACAGTGCGGTGGTCAGTTTTACCGATGCTGTCATGGACAGATGCACCTGCAGTTGGTAGGTCAGGTATGTTTTTTCCCTCTCGTTCATTCCCTCACGAACTTCTGCAGGCCCAATCTAGAAGCTATGTCCTTTAGGACCCGACCAACGTGATCAGTAGTACTGCTGCCAAACCATTCTTGGTGGTTGACTTTGAAATTCCTCAGCCAGAATACACTTTGTGCCCCTTTTCACAGTGAGTGCTTTCTCCAAGTTCTGTTCAACGTGGAAGAGTACTGATTCAACTGAGGAATGACGTTACATGATAATCAGTAAGGCTGCTTTGCCCACGTTTAATTTAAAGTCATGGGGCTTCTTTGGGTCCGGAGTTAATTTTGGGGACTCGCAGAGCAACTACCTCCAGAATGTATCGCACTGAGCTGCTCTTTCTGATGGATCGGTCTTCACCTTGGGCCAGAACATATCCAGTGATGGTGATGGTGGTGTCTGGGGTATTTCTGAAAGGTATAATTTCATGAGCATGACTATGTCAGGCTGTTGCTTGACTAATCTGTAAGCCGGTTATCGCAATATTGGCACTAAGCCCTCAGATGTAAGAACATAGAACATAGAACTGTACAACACAGAACTGGCCCTTCAGCCCACGATGTTGTGCCGACCATTGATCCTCATGTGAGGTAAACCTAATGTACGAACCCTCAAATGTCTGTGACCACATGCATGTCCAGCAGTCTCTTAAATGTCCCCAATGACCCTGCTTCCACAACTGCTGCTGGCAATGCATTCCATGCTCTCTCAACTCTCCGTGTAAAGAACCCGCCTCTGACATCCACTCTATAATTTCCGCCAAGCGGCTTTAAACTGTGACCCCTTGTCTTAGCCATTTCTGCACTGGGAAAAAGTCTCTGGCTATTGACTCTATCTATGCCTCTCATTATCTTGTTCACATCAATTAGGCCCCCTCTCTTCCTTCTTTTTTTCGAAAGAAAAGTGTCCAAGCTCAGTCAACATCTCTTCATTAGATAAGCGCTCCATTCCAGGCAGCATCCTAGTAAACCTCCACTGAACCCTCTCCAAAGCATCCACATTTTTCCTATAATAGGGCGACCAGAACTGGATATAGTATTCCAAGTGCGGTCTAACCAAAGTTTTATAGAGCTGCAACAAGCTCTCACGGCTTTTAAACTCAACCCCCCTGTTAATGAAAGCCAAAACACCATATGCTTTCTTAACAACTCTGTCCACTTGGGCGGCAATTTTAAGGTATCTATGTACCTGCACACCAAGATCTCGCTGTTCATCCACACTACCAAGAATCCTGTCTTTAATCCTGTACTGAACTTTCATGTTCGACCTTCCAAAATGCATCACTTCGCATTTATCCAGGTTGAACTCCATCTGCCACCTCTCAGCCCATCTCTGCATCCTGTCAATATCATGCTGCAGCCTACAACAGCCCTCTATACTGTCAACGACACCTCCAACCTTTGTGTCGTCTGAAAACTTGCTAAGCCATCCTTCAATCTCCTCATACAAGTTATTATTAAAAATTACAAACGGTAGAGTCCCAAGAACAGAGCCCTGTGGAACACCACTCAACACTGACTTCCAGGAAGAATACTTTATTTCCGCTACCACTCGCTGTCTTCTGTCGACCAGCTAATTCTGTATCCAGACAGCTAAATTCCCCTTTATCGCATTCCTCCTGACTTTCTGAACGAGCCTACCATGTGGAATCTTATCAAATGCCTTGCTGAAGTCCACATACAACAAATCCACCGCTCGAACCTCATCAACTTGTCTAGTAACATCCTCAAAGAACTCAATAAGAATTGTGAGGCATGACCTGCCCCTCACAAAGCTGTGTTGACTGCATTTAATCAAGCCATGCTCTTCCAGATGGTCATAAATCATATCCCTCAGAATCCTTTCTAACACCTTGCAGACGACAGATGTGAGACTTACTGGTCTGTAATTGCCGGGGATTTCCCTATTTCCTTTCTTGAAGAGAGGAATTACATTTGCCTCCCTCCAGTCCTCAGGTACGGATCCAGTGGAGAGCGAGGATGGAAAGATCTTTGCAAGCGGCGAAGCAATCACATTTCTCGCTTCCCAAAGCAGCCGGGGCCAAATCTTGTCTGGCCCTGGCGACTTGTCAATCTTAATGGTTGTCAAACTTTTCAGCACATCAGCTTCCTCAACCTCTATCCGTTCCAGCATGTTTACCTGCTCCTCAATGGTTTCATTCACTACAAGGTCCTTTTCTTTAGTTAAACAGAAGCAAACAACTCATTTATGGCTTCCCCTACCTCCTCAGACTCTTTACACAAGTTCCCTATGATTTCCCTGATCAGCCCTACTGTTTGTTTGATTATTCTCTAATTCCTCACATACGTGTAAAACGCTTTTAGATTCTCCCTAATCCTTCCTGCCAAGCCTTTTTCCTTCCCCCTCCTGGCTCTTCTCAGGCCATTTTTGATCTCCTTCCTCGCCTGCCTGTAATCCTCTAGAGCTGAGCAAGACCCTTGCTTCCTCCACTTTACGTAAGCTGCCTTCTTTCTTTTGACGAGAAGCTCCTCCGCTCTCATCATTCAAGGTTCCTTTATCTTACCCTTTCTTGCCTGTCTCAGAGGAACACATTTATGCATCACTCGCAACAACTGTTCCTTAAACAGTCTCCACATGTCTATAGTGCCCTTTCCATGGAACAATTGCTCCCAGTCCAAGCTTCCCAACTCACGTCTGAAAGCATCATGTTAGTAAGGAGGACTTTGCAATTTCGACAGTGATGTTTCCAAATGACTTTTTCGGTGGTCAGATCGATACCTGTTGGTCCACCCGGTTTTATTTCTTTGAGATTTTGAATAGATTGATATAACTGAATGATACGCTGGACCATTTCAGAGGGCGAGTGAGAGTCATCACATTACTTTGTGTCTGGAGTGAGGATAAACGATTACTTTATTGGAGGATATTAGTGAACCAAATGGATTTTTTTTCTGACAATCGGCAATGATTTCATTCTCATCAGTGTATTCTTAATTCCAGCTTTTTAAAAATTATTGAACTGAAGTTCCATCATCTGCAGTGGCGGGATTCGAACCTGGGTCCAGAGAATAAGAGCTGAATTTCTGGATTGATAACCTAGCGATTATACCATGAGGCCTATTTGGAACCAAATGTAGTACTCAGCTGCTATTTCTTGTGTTGCCCTGTTTTTCTTTCATTGCTTGTGTTTATCTGGATCCTCAACCTTCATTAAATCCTGATTGAAATCCACCGTCATGAATGTCTTCTGGACTGCTCGAATTTCATTCAGTCTATTTTGTTTGCAAGACATTTCAAGGCAGCTGCACATCAGAGAAGAAAAGGAAGAGATAATGGGTGATTGTGCACTGTACCTGTCACCGCACCAGCTTATCTGACCAGGCACCTAAAGTATTTATTGTGGATCAGAGAACTGCCGAATTATTATAACACCGATGGAGGTCTGTCAACCCATTGTGGGGTCACAAGCTCTTCAACTGCACAATTGGAGATACAATATATGGAGATAGCTGGTGTGAGAGAGAAATCAACAGATGTGGTGATTCTGTTCGCCGAGCTGGGAATTTATGTTGCAGACGTTGCATCCCCTGTCTAGGTGACATCCTCAGTGCGTGGGAGCGTCCTGTGAAGCGCTTCTGTGATGTTTCCTCAGGCATTTATAGTGATTTGTCTCTACCGCTTCCGGTTGTCAGTTCCAGCTGTCCGCTGCAGTGGCCGGTATATTGGATCAATGTGTGCTTATTGATTGAATCTGTGGATGAGTGACAAGCATCTAAGAATTCCCTGGCTGTTCTCACAAATCTTCTCACAAACTTTGAAGAAATAAACAGAGAAAAAGAAAGTGAAGTGAGATAAACTGAGAGGGGATAGAAAGGGGAGCGATTGACTGAGTGGGAGAGGAAGAGGTGTTAGATGAGGGTGAAGTCAGATAAATCAGAAGACAGCATGAGTGTAGATAAATACGGACAGAAAGAAGTTGGAAGTTTTACTTAGAGATTCCTCTGAAATGCAAGCCCTTTGTCTGGGTGCCATACTCTGTGACCGCTGGCTGTCATCCCAGATCATTTCTTTCCAATAATATCACAGAGCTGGGTTACTGACATCAAAGCAGAACCCAATAGATCAGTAGATTAGTTCCATGGCGAAGGTGGATTTTTTAAATAAACCATGCCATGAGTAGCAGGAAATGATAACCGCACCCAAAACTCCCACCCCATCTCCAGATACTGTGTGAGAGACTGGGCCAGAGAATCTAGTGAGGGGTATCACTGACAGAGGGGAAATCAGCAGCTCCGCTGTGGATCAAATAATGATTGATAAAGTTTACACACCAGTATCCTAGTTTTCTAATCCACGTTTCAGTTTATATATCTCAATATCAGGAGTGCATTTTAACAATCTTATCTCTTTGTACTTTGCATATTTTGGTCTGTATAGAAAATCATTTTGTCCCTGTATTTTGTATTGCATAAATACATTTCATTAATATTGTCTCTGCTAATTTCTCATTGTAGACGTATCCTTGACTCTGTTTTCATATGAGTTATAAAGAGTAACGTTCCAATAGTGAAAACTGGGGAACATCAATGTACCTCTTCCCATTTTGAACAGCCATGTCCCCCAGTCCACTCCATCTTCTGTCTTTTCCCCAATGTCAAAATTACAATGTAATTGAAGTCAGTAGATGATACTTCATCACAGTTCCTTAACATTGATAACGTCAACATCCACGCTTGCCCTCTCTGATACTTGAATAACAATCTGAATTTTATTTGTCACGTACAATTCTCTGTTAACATATGCATGCCGTTTGATTGTTATAAACATATTGCCATCAGATCATGGACAGATGTTCTCTCAATGTTTTAGTGATTTTGCGATGACTGATCAGTAATTATAGGATTTATTTCCCCATTTATGAGCAGAGAAACATGTTTATGTTCAGTTAAACCTCTGGAATTACCTCTATATCCAAGGCAGACTGAATGATTACACACAATCAATCTGCCACCTCCGACATTCCTTCCTTCAGTCACACTCACATATCACATCCTGAATGTATCAATGTTCAAAGTTATTTTGAATTTTAGTAAAACATTATCAAATTGAAAAGGGTTAGCTGGAGCTATTTGTTCAGCGATTGTGATTATATGAGTCTCCATGGATCCTATGGGTCCGCAGAGAGTTTCCCTCTTCTATCAATAAGGGAACGCGTTCCATGTGTTATCCCATATTCTGAGCGGGAGCATCACCCACACCAGTAACAGGGATCAGCAGCTTCAGAGAGAGAAGGAGGAGAGATCAAAATCTGGAAACATTAGACTGGATGTTTCAACAATGGATCAGGATCTGAGAACATTCGAATGGAAATTTCCAGCAATGGACAGGAGTTTATCCTGGGGTCTTTTCTGGCTTTTCCAGCCTTGGATATCATTAACATCGCGTGTTGAAGATGCACTGATGGTTATTCAAGCTGGTTACTATCCTATCCTTGCTATAGTTGGTGTTCCTGGTATGTCACTCAATCTGTCTAGTGAAACGGTCTGAACTGAATTGATGGTTATGATATGGAAATTTTGGAAAGGTGCAAGTCAATGTTTTCAGTTCCAATCAAAGAGTCCATTCTTTACAAATTATAACTAGCAAATGGTTATTTAAATATTATGCACCAATATGCGGGGATGAAACAGACTGTTCTCCATGATTCATTTTCTCCTGCACAAGTTTACATTTCCATATCCACCCACTCACCAATCCAGTTCAGTACCGCCACCATGACATCCCAGTCTCCTCCTCAGCTGGAGTACAACTCCTGAATAAACCATTGTTTGTGCCTTTGTTAATCTCCGTATGTAGCTGTTTCAAGTCCCTTCTTACCACGTGTCCATTGCAAAATAATTGCACTTGAGATGTTTACGTTGTTCCCTGCACAGAATTAGAAAGATGGAAAGACAGTGTATGGTGGTTACTTCACTGGCTCATAATCTAGAGCCACAAAATTATAATCTGTTGATATCGGCTTGCCTCATGCCCATTAGAGAAGGCAATGGGTCATTCTTCTCTGGTCAGGTCTCTGTGTGACTGCAAACCCACAGCACTGTGTTTTACTCTTTACTGTCCTGTGGAACAGCTGAACCAGCCACTCAGTTCAAGGCTGGCATAACATGCTGGCCTGACCAGGGCTGCACACATCCCGTGAGGGAAGACCAAAATGAAAGATAACTCCCTTCCTCTGCCTGTATCCCACATTCCTGCAGGTGAATTCCATTCAGGTAGGTGGCCATTCACTATTTTATATGTATTCTTTGTGATTGGGTCTCTCCCCAAGAGTGATGTCCATCTCTATAGGCATCTCTGGTGCTGGCTTTATTGATGTTGACCTACAGATGTAAGGATGTTTTAAATTCCAACTCAGTGACAGTGCATCGTAAATGAATGGCTTCCTGTGTCACATGAAGGAAATGGAGCCAGCTAAGTGAGGGACAGGAATTATTGTGTTCAACTCTGAGAGTGTTGTTGAGGCAGTGTTTGGGGTATTGTGGACAGATTTTATCTCCTTTATAAGGAGTGATCTCCTTATCACAGAAAGAATAAACAGGAGTTCCACCGGATTAATCCCTGGGATGATGGCACCATGAGGAGTGAGTGAAGGTTGATCTGTCACGCTGTGAGATAATAAGAGGTGATTGCAGTGAACCTTGAGAGGAATGGACAATCACTCCTTCTATTCTAAACAGACAATGGGAAGGTGATAAATTCCATCACTTTTGTTTCACTCAGGATGCATGAATCTGGATAGTTTAAGTGCCTCTGAGGACGTTACGCCTACCCACCACAACCCCCAATCCCCACAGTGATTGAGAGAGACAGAGAGGTTCATGTTTTGAATAAACTCTCCCCACATTTATACAGTACAGTTGGTGTGTGATCCTGCACTGAATGTCATATTATCCACCACCCCGACAGCAGCCACAATACTGTCATTCTAAAACAGTTCACTATTCCCACCAGCTACTGACATTCATGAAGGACATTAATCCATATTCTCAGAGATGCAAGGTGCCTCCTTAAGGTTTAGACCATAAGACTATAAGATATAGGAGCAGAAATTAGGCCAGTTTGCTGATCAAGTCTACACCACCATTCAATCATCACTGCTAAGTTTCTCAAGCCCATTCTCCGACGTTCTCCCCATAACTCTTGATGCCCTGGATAATGAAAAAACTATCACCACCTCAAATATACTCAATGACATGGCCCCACAGCCTTCTCTGGCAATAAATTGCAAAGAATCACCATTCCCTGGTTAAAGAAGTCTCCTTATCAACGTTCTAGAAGGTATTCGTTTTAAACTAAGGCTGTGTCCTTGGTTCCTAGTCTCTCCTACCAATGGAAACATCGTATGAACATCCACACTGTTCAGGTCATTCAGTATTCTGTATGTTTCAATTACATTTCCCCTCTTCCTTCTAAACTATATCAAGTATAGACTCAAACATTCCTCACACAATAAACTTTTCACTCCTACGACTGTTCTCCTGAAAATCTTCTGAACACGCTCCAGGGACAATACATCCTTCCTGAGATATGGGGCTCAACAGTGCGCGCAACACTCCAAATGTAGTCTGACCAAAGCTGTATACTGCCTGTTCTTATATTCAATTTCTCTCGTAATAAATGCCATCAATAATAACTGAAACTGCCCTCCTAACTACTACCTCAATCTACAAGCTAACCTTAAGAGAACCCTGCACCTTAACTCCCAAGTCCCTTTGCACTTCAGATTTCTGAATCTTCTCCCCATTGAGGAAATAGACCATTTCCAACGTCACACTTTCCGACATTGGAATGCATCTGCCAACCCCTTTACCTGGCCAACTCCTTCTTCAGCCCCTCCGCCTCCACTCTCCGACCTGACTCTCGACTTATCTTTGTTTCGTCTGCAAACTTAGCCAGAGTGCCCTCAGTCCATCATCTAGACTGTTAACGAATAAGGTAAAAAGTTATGGTCCCAACACTGTGCCTTGCAGACCACCACTTGTCACCTGCTGCCATCCTGAGGACCATTTTATCCCCACTCTCTGCTTTCTGTCGGACAGACAAGCTTCTGTTCATGCCTCTAACTTGCCTCTAACACCACGGAACCTTATCATACTCAATCATCTCCTTTGTGACACCTTGTCAAAGGCCTTCTTGAAGTCCAGGTGGATAACATCCATTGGCTGTACTTTATCGAGCCTGTTCATTTCTTCTTCAAAGATTTCCAACAAATTTGATGGAAATCATGCTGACTTATCCTTGATGGAAATCATGCTGACTTATCCTTGATGGAATCATGCTGACTTTGCCCTATTTTACCAAACTCTTCCATGTATTCAGAAATCTCATTCTTCACAATGGATTCCAGGATCTTACCCATGTCAAAAGTTAAGCGTTTTATTTTCTCTTTTCTTCCTTACTCCCTGGGTAAAAACAGATGTCACGTTAGTGGGTTTCCAATGCTCTGGGATCGTTCCTTTCTCGAGTGATTCCTGAAAAATCGCCATCATCACGTCAACGAACTCTTCAGCTATCTCCCTTATAACACAGGGATTTAATCCCTCTGGTTCAGGTTATTTAACCAACTTTAAGCCATTCAGCTTTTTTCTAGCATGTTCTCAATGGTGGTGGCCACCATACTAAGCTCTAGCCCCTCACTCTCCTGAATGTTTGAGACATTATTCGTGTCTTCCACCATGAAACTGATGCAAAGTAATTATTCAATTCCTCGGCCATTTTCTTGGCCCCCACTACTATCTCTGAAGTGTCATTTTCGATCAATCCAATGCCCTCTTTTGCCTTTCTGTTATATTTTATATATCGAAAGAAACTCTTACAGACTTCTTTATCTTACTGACTAGCTTACCCCCATATTTAATAATCTCCCTCTATATTTTACTTTGTTTGCCCTCTGTTTTGTCTTTGGAAGTTTCCCAACTTTCTGGTTTCCCACTGTACTTTGCCACATTATATCCTTTCTCTTTTGCTTTTATGCTATACATGACTTCCTTCGTCAGACATACTTACCTCATTCTCCATGTACCATGCCACTTTTTACTCGGGGTATATCTCTGCTGCATCATGAATAACACCAAAAATCTCCTGCCATTGCTGCTTCACTGTCTTTCCTGCTGGGCCCTTCTATCAGTCAATTCTACCCAACTCCTCTCTCATGCCTCTATCATTGCCTTTATTCAGCTTTAATACCGTTACCTCTGATTCTAAATTCTCCATCTCAAATTGCAGAGTAAATTAAATCATATTATGATTCACTGCCTCCTATGATTTCCTTCACCTTAAGCTCCCTCATCTAGTCTGCCTGCACAAGCAGCTCCAAAAAGCTATCTCATAGACATTCTACAAATTCCTTTTCTTCCAAACCACCATCAACCTGAATTCCCAGCCCACCTCCGTAATGAAAACCCACATGATTACTGTAACTTTGTATTTCCTACACATCTTTCTAGCTCCTGTGTATCTTGCACCCCAGCTCCTGACTACTGTTTGGTGGCCTGAACTGAACTCTAACTACTTTTTTTTAACCATTGTGATTTCTCAATTCTACCGACACAAACTCTATAACATTTGACCTTACTTCATTTCTTATTATTGATTTAATTTCATTTCTTAATAATAAGACAAACCCATCCCCTCTGTCCAACTCCCTATCTTTTTGACAGGATGCATATCCTTGAATATTCAGCTCTCAGTCCTGATCCTCTTGCAGCGACGTCTCCCGTGATGGCGACCTGCCAATTTGTGTATGAGTCACAAGTTTATTTACCTTATTCGTTATACTGCATGCTTTCCGATATAACAGTTCAGCCCTGTATTAGCCTTTCCTCTTCTCATTGTTATTTGTTTTTCCTGTGTGTTTGAAGTTTGATTACGAACACTTTCCATGCTCTCTGCGTCTCTGTCGGAGATTTGAATAACTTAGTGTCATAGAGTCATAGAGATTTACAGCATGGAAACAGACTCTTCGGTCCAGCCCGTCCATGCCGAACAGATATCTCAACCCAATCTAGTCCCACCTGCCAGCACCCGGCCCATATCCCTCCAAACCCTTCCTATTCATATACCCATCCATATGTCTCTTAAATGTTGCAATTGTACCAGCCTCCACCACTTCCTCTGGCAGCTCATTCCATACACGTACCACACTGTGTGAAAATGTTGCCCCTTAGGTCTCTTTTATTTCTTTCCCCTCTCACCCTAAAACTATGCCCTCTAGTTCTGGACTCCCCGACCCCAGGGAAAAGACTTTGTATATTTGTCCTATCCATGCCCAACATAATTTTGTAAACCTCTATAAGGTCACCCCTCAGCCTCCGACGCTCCAGGGAAAGCAGCCCCAGCCTGTTCAGCCTCTCCCTGTAGCTCAAATCCTCCAACCCTGGCAACATCCTTGTAAATCTTTTCTGAACCCTTTCAAGTTTCACAACATCTTTCCGATAGGAAGGAGACCAGAATTGCATGCAATATTCCAACAGTGGCCTAACCAATGTCCTGTATAGCCGCAACATGACCTCCCAACACCTGTACTCAATGCTCTGACCAATAAAGGAAAACATACAAAACGCCTTCTTTTTGAGTTCTGCAGTCTTACCCCTCCTTTAATTCGGTTTTTCTAATTTTCCCTAAACTGACACCACCCCACCCCCATTTAACTTAAAGTCCAGTCTGCAGCCCTAGTTATGCGGTTTGCTCGGACTCTAGTCCCAACACGGTTAAGATGAAGACCGTCGGATCGGAACAGTGCCCTCCTTCCCCAGTACTGGTGTCAATGTGCCATGATACAAATTCATTTCTCTCACATCAAACTTTGAGCCACGCATTTTCCTGCGGACCCTGTGCTAATTAGCTCATGGCTCAGGCCGTAATCCAGAGATGATTTCCTTTTTGATTCAGTTTTCTAATTTAGCTCCGAGCTCTTCGTATCCCTTAGCAGAACCTCTGCCCTAGTTTTATCTCTTTCGTTAGTACCTACAAAGACCACGACCAATGGATCTTTAACCTCCCACTCCAAGTTCCTCTGCAGCCCAGATGAGGTATCCCTTACCCAAACACCAGTAGGTAATGCAACTTTCAGGACTCTCAATCCCGATCACAGAGAACAGTCACTATGCCGCTAACTATACTATCCCCAATTACAATTACATTTCTCTTCGCTTGCCCCACTTGAAAGCTTCCCTCAACTCGGTGTGTGGCCAATATGCTCATCCTCCCTGCAGTCCCTATTTCTATCCACACAGGGAAGAAAACTCTTGAACCTGTTAGACACGGACAGGGGCTGAGGTTTCCTGCAACTCTACCTCCTGGATCCCTCTATCTGCCTCACTCACAGCCAAACCCTCCGTTTTCTAACCACTGGCTGAATTTGAGTCAGTTGATCTAAGGAGTGTAACTCTCCTGAATCACAGCATCGCGGGAACTCTCCCCCTCCCTGATGCCTCGCAATGTTTGAAGCTCAAACTCTAGCTCATCGACTCAGAGCCAGAGTTCTTCTAGCTTGCAACGTTTACGCCAGACATGGTCACTGGGATCCACAGTGGGGTCGACCACTCCGACATCATAGAGAAACAACACATCACCCGACCCTCCATCCTTATTTTAATTAACCAGTATTGAATTGTTCCTTTACAATTTTTAATTGTTTTTGTACATCTGCTTATGCAAGTTGTAACCAATAAATTAACATGATTCAATTTAACACAGATTCAAATTTAACCCACTCCCTATTAGCAAATCGGATCACATTCTCCCTTTTGTCAAACCTGCTCATTATCTTCTGAAAGAATTCTGACAGACTTGTCAGTGGGACCACTCCTTGATGAAGCCATGCTGACTCAGCCGTATTTTACCATGCACCTCCAGGTACTCTGCAATCTCATTACTAGCAATGCACTCTAAATCCGATTAACGACCGATGCCAGGCTAAACTGCCCTATTATTTACTGTATTTTGCCTTTCTTCCTTCTTACACAGAGATTTTACATTATCCATTTTCCAGTTCTCTGGGACTCTGTCTGATGATAGTTATTCCTGAACAGTCATGACCAATGGTTTCACAATCTCCTGCGCTAATTCCTTCAAAACTTTGGTTGTTATCTGTCCAGTCTGTGTGATTTATCAATTTTCAAACATTGCAGCTTCCCAGTACCTTCTACTCAGCGCCGATCATTACATCCATCCTCACCCTTGACTCGCTTGAAGTTCTGGAATGTTCGTAGTGTCCACCATTGTGAGGATTGATGGAAAGTACCTTTTCAGTTCATTCTCCAATTCTTTGTTCTCCATTTCTCTGCAGTCAGCCTCAATTTCTGGTTGCCCAATGTTCACTCTCCCCTTTCATACATCTTAACAAAACTCATGCAATCTCCTTTTCTAAAGCGAACTAGTTTACATGTTTCTTGTTCACCGCTTTCTTGCTTCTTAAATTGTAATCTGCTGCTGTATAAAGGCTTCCCAATCTTAGACAGGCTGAGTGAGAGCATTCCAGTTAACTGACTGTTGAAAATATATTAATGGAACTAGACTAATCCTCTTGCCCATCATTGTATAGCGTGGTGGCACAACACTGCTGCCTCACAGGGTCAGGGACTCGGGTTCAATTCCAATCTCTGGACCCTTTCTTTGTGGAGTTTTTGCAATCTCCCCGTGTCTGCATTGGGAGGATTAACTACTTTCTCTCTTCACAATATGTTTCTGTGTTTGTTTCAGGTTTCTGCCATCTACAGTATATTTGCTTGTGTTTGATAGAGAATTGCTGCAAGTATGACGGCTTAACTGTAAAAGTGGCTCTGGTGCTCGGGCTCCCCGAGTGCTTGGGAATCTTGCCCACCTACTTATGTGAGTGCATGTCCCTGATTACCTACTCTGTCTCTCTCAATCCCTGAGTCCATCCGTCACTGCATGCAGCCTTTCATCAAGCCACCCCTAGATTCCCCACACTCCATCGCCTGGCACTGGATGCTCCCTATGCAGGGAGCGCACAAAGACACTGGCCACTTTCTGAACTGCTAGGGATGCGGGGTAAAGACCCTGACATTTAAAAGAACAGAATAGCTGAAATCCAATTGAACAGCAAAGAATAGTAAACAGGCTGAATGGCACCCATCTGTTCTGACATTTTCTGGTCTTTTGGACTAACTTCTTTTTATCCTCGTCCATCTACAAATAGATGCTCCATATGTATACCTTGTCACACAGGTTTGGTGAAGGTGATAGATATCAGATCCTATGGTCATTGCGACTGATTCGTTGGGCTCCACTTTCCTGGTTAATGAGATCACACTAAGTTTTTATTGTTAAGTCTATCCATTTTAAAGTAAAGGCCTTGCCAGAGTTGTGCTTTAAGGATATCTGAATGTTGGAGAGACTAGATTATGTACCAGTGAGGTTAGGAATAGGAAGGTAGTACAGTTAAAAACATAGCCAAAGAGTTGGTAGGGTAGGCAGCACTTGCAATATGTGGATCATTGGGATTCCCGGGTCGACATGACATACACAAGAAGGACGGGATGCAGCTGAACTGGCAGCAATCTCCGATGTGGTCATTGAGATTCCTGGGTCAGTATGAAATACACAAGAAGGACGGGATGGACGTGAACCGGCAGCAATCTCCTGGCAGGCAGGTTTGCTATTGTCACTCAGGAGGGTTTAAACTAGTGTGGTGGTGGGGGGAGGGAGGGTGGAGCAAGAGCAGTACATCCACAAGCACAGTGACTGAAGAGCAGTTGGAAACTAATCCCAGTACAGCTAAGACCAACAACAAACTGGCAGTGGGGAGTGAACACAATGGGACTGGCAGTCTGAAGTGTGCTGATTTTAATGTGAGCAGTATGACAGGCAAGACAGATGAGCTTGGAGCTTGGAGTTTGAATGAGTATATATAACAATGATATAAATATTACAGAGATTTGGTTGAGAAAGAAATCAGAAAACAGTCAATCCAATGGGTCCAGAGAGAGTTGAAAAATGTGCAGTGAGAGGCTGGAGGCTGTTGTTTGAAGCAAAATAATCATCCAGCAGTTTGTTGGAATTGGACAGAGTGTGTTGCAATGTACAGATTGAAAGGACAAGGGAGGAAGCATAAATTGTCTGTTTTACTGCTTTACTGCTTTACTGACAGTGTTTCTGCTTTACTGACAGTCTTTTGTAATCTCCTGTTACCAGAGAATAGTCGAGGAGAATTTACATCAGGGAAACTCAGGTCAGGATCTGATGGAGTTGGGCTGAAGTGTATTTATTTCAATGCAAGAATTATTATGGGTAAGACCGATAAACTGACAGCCTGAAACCGTACATGGGACTATGATGTTGCTGGTTTACAGAGACTTGGTTGAGAGAGGGAAAGGACTGGCCATTCAACATTCCAGGGTTTCATTGTTTTATGCGAGATGGAGAGGAAGGTAAAAGAGGTGGACGAGTTGTTTTACACGTGGACTTGAATAGGACATACAGGAGGGACCATCCACTGCAGCAATATGGGTAAAGCTCAAAAATAAGATGGCTGCAAGCACTGCGTTATTATAATCCCTCCAACAGCCACGGAGGGATGGAGAAACGAATATGTATGTCGATTAAGGAAAGGTGTATTAAACACAGAGTGGTCATAGTGAGTGACTTTAGCATCCCCAATAATGACTGTGAGTCCCTTGGAGCAAGAGGCTTAGACGGGGCAGAATTTGTTAACTCTAACAGTATGTGGATAGTCCAACCAGAGGAAGAGCCATACTGGACCTCGTATTGGCTAATGATCCTGGCCAGGTAACTAAACTTTCAGTGGGACATAATATTAGAAAGAGTGATCACAGCTCCTTCAGATTTAAGATTGCTTCGAACACGGATAAGTCAGGACCTTGTGTGAACCTACTGAATTGGCGGATGGCAAATTACGTCAGTATCAGGCAGAGCTAGGACGTGTCAATTGGGAGGAACTGCTATCAGGCAAATCCACATTGTGTATGTGGGAACTGCTTGTTCAATCCGGACAGCATAATCATCTGGTGAACGTCCTCCCGACAGCACGAATTTCACTCTATTTTGTTTGAACAGATATTTCAAGGCCGCTGCATATCAGACAACAGGAAGAGATAAAGGATGATTGTGCACTGTGTCCTTCGCAGGACAAGCTTGTCTCCCAAGGCACCTGAAGTCTTTATTGTGGGTCAGAGAGCTTCAGAATTAATAAGAGCACCGAAGGAGGCCATTTAGCACATTGTACAACGACGAGCTCTCCAACATCACAATTTGAAAACAGAAAGAACAGTGTGTGTGTGTGTGTGAGAGAGAGAGAGAGAGAGAAATTAACAGAGAAACCGGAAGTCAAGAGAGATAAAAGGAATGGATAGAAAACGGAGCCACAGAGTGAGTGAGATCAAGGGGTGTTAGATGAGTGTGAAGTTAGATCAGAAAACAGCATGAGGACAAATACACAGAAATTTTATGTAGAACTACCACAGACTGCAAGTCCTTTGTCTGGTGCTGTACCCTGTGAGCACTATGCTGTCATCCCAAATCATTAATCGCCAATAATGTCACAGAGCTGGGTCGCTGACGGCTGAACAAGGTCCAAAATAGCATTAGATTGGTTCCAGGGAGAAGGTGAATTAATTTAAATTCTCTGGGCTAACAGGAACTTGTAGTCCCTCTAGACAATGTGTGAGAGGCAGGGCGAGAGAATCTCAGTGAGGGGATCACTGACTACGGAGAAATCAGGATCTCAGCTGTGGGTCAAATAATGACTGATAAAGCTTGAACACCTCGTCCGTGGTTTTGTAATTCACATTTCAATTCATATAGCTCCACGTTGTAAGTGTATTTTAACAGACTTGTCTCTTTGTAGTTTTCATGTTTTGGTATGTGCAGAAATGCTTTATTCTTGTCCCTGTATTTTGTGTTAAATAAACACATTTTATTACTGAGGATGAAAGGACCTGTTCCGATAGGACAGTCTTCGTCTGAACTGTGCTGGGACCATAGTCCGAGTGAATCCTAACTAAGGCTGTAGACAGAGCTTTAAACTGATTCGTCGTGTGTGTGCGTTGGCAGTGTTGGGGGTTCCGTTATAGGGTTTAATTAGAAAAGAGGAGGTAAGAGTACAGAGCTCAGGAGAGGTTATTAAAATCTCCAGCACAGATGCAAAGAGGACAGAGTGTATGAAAAGTGTAAGCAATCAAACTTCAATCACACTGGACAAACAAATGACAATGAGAGGAGAGACCGTTAATACAAGATTGAAGGGGTTAGATCTGAATGCATGCAGTATAAGGAATAGGATAAATGAGCTTAAGGCACAGATTGAAATTGGTCGGTATGACGTGATGGACATCACAGAGAGGTGGCTGCAAGGGGATCAGGATATTCAAGGACATATATCCTATCGAAAAGATAGGTGGCAGAGGGAGTGGGTTTACATTATTATTAAGAAATGAAATTAAATCAATAGTAAGAAAGAAAGTCAGGTCAGATGGTGTAGAATCTGCGTGGGTAGAATTGAGGAATCACAAAGGTAAGACAACCACAGTTGGAGACTTGCACAGGCCTCCAAAGAGTAGTCAGAAGTTGGGGCACAAGATACACCAGGATATAGAAAAGATCTGTAGGAAAGACAAAGTCACAGTGATCATGGGGTATTTCGATATACAAGTGGAATGGGAAACCAAGTTGGTAGTGGATTGCAAGAAAAGTAATTTGAGGAATGTCGATGGGATGGCGTTTTGGAGCATCATGTGATGGAGCCCACTCGGGAACAGATGACACTGGTTTTAATGATGCAGGCTAGATAAGGCAGCTTAAGGTGAAGGAAAACTTCCGAAGCAGTGATCAGAACATTGTTGAATTTATTTTGCAATTTGAGATAGAAGTTAGAATCAGAGTGAACAATAATTCAGCTGAATAAAGGCAACTGGAGAGGCATAAGGAAGAAGCTGGGTAGAGTTGACCGGGACTGGGGTCTAGCAGGAAAGACAGGGGAGTGGCAATGGCAGGTGATTCCAAGATTAATGCAGGAGTCACTGCAGAGATTCATGCTGAGTAATAGAGGTATGGTACAGGGAAGATGAGGCAACCAGGGCTGACAAGGGAAGTCAGGGATTGCATATAAGCAAAAGAGCAAGTATATAATGCTGTGAAGGGCAGAGGGAAACTGGAGAATTGGGGCCAACAGAAAGCAAGAAAAAATAAATAAGGAGGGAGAAGATTAAATGTGGGGGTAAGCTAACCAGAAATATAAAGGAAACTATAAAAGATTCTTTAGATATATAAAGTGCAAAAGAGAGGCAAAAGTGAATATGGACCACTGGAAAATGATGCTGGAGAGACAGTAGTGGGAAACAAAGAAATGGCTGAGGAATTTTGCATCAGCCTTCACGTTGGAACACACGAGTAATTTCCCAAGAATTCAAGATAGTGAGAAGGTAGTTCTTGGCCATCACCAAGAAGAACTTGCTAGAAAACAGAATGGCCTGAATGTGGATAACTCACCTGGACCAGATGGACTACCCCCCAGCCTTGAATGGGAGTTAGCTGAAGAGTTAGTGCAAGCGTAAGAGGTAATCTTTCAGGAATGACTAAAATCAGGAAAGGGCCAAATGGCTGTATAATTGAGAGCATGACACCCCGTTTATTAATGGAGTTAAGCACAAGATGGAAAACTGCAGACTGATTAGCCTAACCTTGGTTGTGGGTAACATCATGGATTCCATCGTGAAGGATGGGATTTCTGGATATTTGGAGGTCTTTGGTAAAATAGAACAGAGTCAGCATGGTTTCATCAAAGGGAGGACATGCCAGACAAACCGTCTAGAATACCTTGAGGGAGTAATGAGCAGATTAGATCAAGGAGAACCAATAGATGTTATCCATCTGCACCTCAAGAATCCTTTGACAAGTTGCTATGCATGAGGCTATTGAGAAAGGTATGGGCCCATGGTATTAGAGGCAAGGAGGTAGCATGGATAGCGGTTTGGCTGTCTGACAGAAAGAAGAGAATGAGGATTAAAGTGTCCTTCTCAGGATGGCAGCCAGTGACAAGTGGTGTTCCACAAGACTCAGTGTTGGGACCACAACTTTTCATTTTGTGCATTCATTATCAATATGAAGGAACTGAGGGCATTCTGGCTAAGCTTTCAAACAGCGCAAGGATAGATAGAGGGACAAGTAGCATTAAAGAGGTGGTTCGGATGCAGGAGGGTGCTCGAGCGCATCTCCTTAACTTCCCACAGCACCGCTGTTGCACTCCATCCTTCCAACTACAACAAGTTAGAACCTCGTTGATGCTTGCCTTCCATCCCACCAACTTCAGGCTACAACGTATCATGCTCCGCCTTTTCTGCCACCAACAGTCAGACCTCACCAACAGAGATATACTTCCCTCCCTACCCCTATCATCATACTGCTGAGACCATTCCCTCACAAACTCCCTCGTTAGGTCCACGCAACCCCACCAAGCCACCTTCCACTCCCGACACCTTCCCTTGCAACTACAACAGGTATGAAACTGGTGCCAAAATCTCCCTTCTCACCTTCACCCAAGGCCCCAAAGGATCCTTCCACATCAGGCAGAGAACATCCTGTGCATCCAAATATCTCATCTCGTTTGTCCATTGCTCCTGGTCTCCTCTACATTTGCGAGATATGACGTCAATTTGCAGAACGGTTCAGGGAACACTCTCCAACACACACACCCAACAACCCCACTGCCCTGTGGCTGAATACTTCAACTCCCCCTCCCACTCCGCCAAGGTCTTGCAAGTGTTTGGCCTCCTCCACTGCCAAATTCTAGCCACCTGATGTCTGAAGGAAGAACGCATCATCTTCTGCCTTGGGACCCTCACAACACACGATATCAAGGACAATTTCACCAGTTTCCTCATCTCCACTCCCTCCACCTTATCCCAGATCAAACCCTCCAACTCAGCACTGCCCTCTTGAACTGTTCTACCTGTCCATCTTCCTTCCCATCTATCCACTCCACCTTCCACTCTGACCGATCACTATCACCACCCACCGTCATCTAGCAATCGCCTTCCTCCCAGCCCCAGACCCTCCCATTTATCTCTCTGCCCCTCCCTGCCCACCCCACATTCTTGATGAAGGCTTTATGCCTGAAACGTCGAATCTCCTGCTCCTCGGATGCTGCCTGACAGGCTGTGCTTTTCTATGCCCACACTTTTTGACTCTGATCTCCAACATCTGCGGTCCTCACTTTCACCTGCTGAAGGATTTTCACAGGTTTGGAGAGTGAGCAAAGAAGTGGCAGATGGAGTACAATGTGGAAACGTGTGGGAAAGCATTTTGCCAGAATGAATAGAGACATGGACTTTTTTTAAAAGCGAGCAAACTCAGAAGTCTGAAGTGCAAAAAGACTGAAGAGATCTAGTCCAGGACTCCTGAAAGGTAAACTTGCAGGTTGTCAGTACTTAGGAAGGCAAAGACAATGATGGCATTTATTTCAAAAGGGCTTAAATATAAAAGCAGGGATGTACTTCTAAGGCTCTACAAGGCTTTAGTCACGTCACATTTGGATTATTGTGCGCAGTTTTGGGTCCCATATTTCAGGAAGGATGTACTGGCCCTGGAGTGTTTTCAGACGAGATCCACGAGAATGGTGCCAAGAATACAAAGCTGGCAGGCATATGAAGAATATTTGAGGGCTCTGGGTCTGTATTTGACAGAGTGCAGAAGAATGTTAGGAGGCCTAATTGAAACTTACAGAATACTAAATGACCTGGGACAGATGGATGTTGGGAAGATATATGCAATGGTAGGAGAGACTAGTACCCGAGGGGACAGAGTAAAGTGAAGACCTTTTCGAACAGAGATAAGGAGAAACCTCTTCAGCCAGAGAGTGGTGAATCCATGGAATTCACTGCCACAGAAGTCTGTCGAGTCCAGATCATTGAGTATATGTAAGAGTGAGACAGTTAGGTTGTTGACTGTAAAGGGGATCAAGGGTTACAGATAGAAAGCGGGAGAATGGGGTTGAGAAGCTTAACAGCCATCATTGAATGGCGGAGCAGGCTCATTATGGGCCTCATAACCAAATTTCTGCTCCAATATCTTCTGGTTATATGGTTAATATTGGCTCTCCTCATTCCTCATTGGAGTTGTATTCTTTAATTTGATCTTCAAATGATTTATAAAAAGTAACATTTCAGTACTGATGATTGGGAATTATCATGTTCCCTCCCTCCAGTCTCAGCAGCCATCCCTCCAATATCATAATCACACTGCAATTGAAATCCAGTGAATAGCACGTAATCACAGTTGATTGACATCGATAACATTAACAGCAAGGCCCTCACCTGCCCTCATATTTTCTGTTAACATATCCATGCCCTGTGTGTGTTATCACTCATGCTGTCGTAGATACATTTTCCTGTCAGATTATGTATAAGAAGAATTCTCTCCATATTTTACTGACACTATAATCACTGATCAGTAGTTACAGACTGTATGTTTCCATTTATAAATGGAGAAACTTGTTTATGTTCTGACAATCCTTTGTCATTACTCCCATATCCAAGGCAGATTGAATGATTACATGCCTTCAATCTACCATCTCCAATATTCCTTTACTCAGTCACCCCCACATATTCCATGCCAAATATGTAAATTTTAAACATTCTTTTTAATTTTAATAAAACCAACATTGAATTGAAAGGGGTTAACTGGAGATACTTGTTCAGTGACTGTGATTAATGTCAATCTTCGTGGATCCTAATTACCCCAGTGGAGAGTTTCCATCGTTGAATGATAAATGGGCTCTGTCCATGTGTTATCCCATAGTATGAGTAGGAGCATCGCTGACAGCACTAACAGGGATCATCAGCTCGAGAGAGAGGGGGGAAGTGAACAGAATCTGAGAACATTAGACTGGAACGTTACAATAATGTTTCAGAATGTGAGGAGCTTGGATTGGAATGTTCCAACAATGGATCAGAATCTATGGTCAGTAAACTGGAATGGTACAACAGTGTATCAGAATCTGAGAACTTTAGACTGGAATGTTACAAGAATGCATCACAATCTGAGATCATTAGACTGGAATGGTTCAACAATGTATCAGAATCTGAGATCATTAGACTGGAACATTGCAATAACAGACAGGAGTTTATCCTCGGGTCTTTACTATCTTTCGCTGCCTTGGATATCATTAGCATCACGGATCCAGGATATCCTTTGGATTATTCAAGGTGGTTACTATCCCATCCTCTCTATAGTTGGTGTTCCTGGTAAGTCATTATATTTGTCTACTAAACCGGGTTGGACTGAATTTCTGCTCATGATATATAAATTTTGGAAAGTACAAGACAACGTCTTCAGTTCTAAACAAAAACTCCTTTCCTTCTAAATTATAAGTATCAAACTACTATTTATAAATTACTCACTGATATATGAGAAGGAACCAGAATGTTCTCAAACTCCATAATCCATTTTGTCCTTCACAGATTTACATCTCCAGCTCCTCCCCACTCACCAACCCTCTCCAATACCACCGTCATGATATCCCAGTCTTGTTCTCAGTTTCAGTGCAACTTCTGAATAAACCATGATTTGTGCCTTTGTTTAATCCGGATGCAACAGTTTCAAGTTCCTTCTAACCACATGTTCGTTACTAAATAATTGCTCTTCAGGATGTTTAACTTGTTCTCTGCACAAACGGGACAACAGTTTATGGTGTTCAAGCCATTGACTAATATTCTAGAGCCACAGAATAATACTCTGTTGATATCCCATGAGGGAGATTGGTGGAATTTAAAAGTAACTATTTTCATTTGCTCTAAAAGCCCATCTGCATGCCCCAAGTCCTTCAGGGAAGTCAATGTGTCATTCTTCCCTAGTCAGGTTTCAGTGTGACTTCTGTGATGAACATGTGGTGTACTGCACCTTTAAATGAATTAAAAGCCAACAATAACTACCTGACAGCACCAAGTGTTTTGAAAAATAGATTTAGTGTAACATTTGGTTGAACAACTTGATTAGCTCATTGTCTCAAGACAAAAATAAATTCAGCCAAACAGTTTGAATTACACATCAAAATACCCACCTTCCAATCAAGTTTGAATTTAGTATATTGAGAATCTTAAAAGCCAATGACACGATCCAATGGTTGAGAAGATTTTGGAAGACTTTCCAAGACTTTTGGAAATTGAACAGTTGAGAGGAGAGCTGCCAAGTTACCAGCATGCAACGATTGGCTGAAAAATAGCTCTCCTCTCGGTACCTTTATTGAGTAGTAACTGGTAAAGCTGAATCCCAAAGAAGAAAAGAAGACAGGAATATAGAGAAGTTTCTTGGTTTTGAGATTGGAAGTTTTGTTTTGTAGGTCTTAATTAGAAGTAGAACTGGACAAGTATCGTGAGGGTGGGGGAGGTACAAGATAGGTTAGAGGAAGAAGTTGTAAACAGACGTTCGTCTATTATTCCCTGTTATACTTTAAGAAATAAAGTTGATAATTTTTACTATAATATTTTTGGAGTCTAGAATTGTCACAGAATATGCAGTGGATAAAACTTTTTCCCTGGAGCTGGTTTTAAATTAAGCAAGATAATTTATCCTATGTTGTAATGCTACAACCCTACAGGAATGTGTTTTACTCTTTGCTGTCCTGTGGAACAGCTGAACCAAACACTCAATTCAAGGTCAGCATAACATGCTGCCCTGACTAGGTCTGCATACATCCTGTGAGAGAAGAACAGAAGTAAAGATAGCTCCCTTCCTATGTCTGTTTCCCGTATTCCTACAGCTCAGTTCTATTCAGGTCAGTGATCATTCCCTATTTTAGGTGAATTCAATCTCATTGAAATTCTCCCCGAAACTGCGATGTCTAAGTGAGAGAAAAGGTTTATTGCGATCATCCCTGAGAGTGTTGTTGAGGCAGTATTTGGGGTACAGTGGATAGACTTCCTCTCAAGTTTCAACAGACTAATCCGTGGGATGATGGCACCATGAGCAGAGAGTGAAGCTCAGTGAGAGAATAAGAAGTGATTGCCTTGAACCTTAAGGGAGATGGACATTCACTCATGATGTTCTAACGAGGCACTGATATGGTGATAACTTCCATGGCTTTGTTTCTTTGGTTCTCAATAGGTAAAGAGCCTCTGAGGACGTCCCCCTCATCCCACCCCCACTCCACATGTTGGTTGAGAGAGACAGAGGGTCAGTCATTGAATAAACTCTCCCCACATTAATACAGTGCATTTATTGTGTGATCCTGCACTGAACGTCATGTTATCCACAATCCCGACAATAGCCACAATACCGTCATTCTAAAACAGATGACTATTCCCACCAGCTTCTGGCATCTATGGAGAACATGGGTCTGCCTTCTCAGAGATGGAAGATGCCTCTCTGACACTTGACACAAAATATCTGGCTTCCTTCCTCACTGCCAGCTTGAAACCACGTTAAAGTGTCATGTGTCCCACTTGTAATGGAGCCACGAGGAACATCATGGAGCCGTCTCTGAGTGCATTCTCTGTTTTATTGATTTCATCAATGACACCCTCCTGTGTCTCGAGGTGCTGAATGGCCTCCTCCAGGTCCCACGGAACAGGTTCATGGGTCTGACTTGACCTTGCCTGTTCCTGTTTAACAGATTGATGTGGTAACCAGACTCCCCTTCTTCCTGTGGAATAGGCAGGAGGATTGAATGGGCTATCCCTCTCTTTGTTCAGTAGCTTATATGGGCTGAATGGCTTCCACATATCCGTTTCTAACGTGCTTGAGATGCTGAATGAGCTTTTCATTTAACTGTGGAAATTAGAGTGTCTGGCCTTGCTGTTACATGAATGTTACCGGCACTTTCACGGCACAAGCCTGAATGCTGTTCTGGACTTACTGCACATAGGCACTGACTGCTTCAGGAGTTGAGGTGTGACACATTGTTCTGAACATTGGGTGATCTTCAGCGACCATCCCCATTTCAGATCTTATGATAAGGAAAGACAGTGATGAAGCAGCTGAAGATGTTTGTTTTAAGGTAGCTTCCCTGAGGATCTCCTGCCGAGACGTCCCCGGACTGAGAGGATTGTCAGTCACCGACCACAAACATCTTCTTTGTGCTCTGAAAGACCCCAAACCAGTGGGGTGGGTACACCTGATTCCCATTAAGCTCAAATAAGTAGGTGGTCCTGATGCCATCCTCATTCAAATACTGCCTTGTTATCAAGGCCATTCACTCTTTCCTGAGCCCCTGTGTTCACCTCTTGTTCATATCAATAGACAACAGAATATGTGTAGGGAGTATTTTCCTCTCATAGAGGGTAATCAATGCCAGGAATTATCTGGGCTATATAGTGAGGTGAGTTACATCACGGTAAGTATTCAAAGAGGTGGTACATGAATTTTTTGACCTGACAGAGAGCTAAGGTGTGTGAAGAATTGGATATTAAAGATGAGTTAATGCCAACAGTAGATTAGCCATGATGGTATACAATGGCTTGATCGTCCGAGTTACCTAATCTTGCGCCTTATGTTCGCATGTTCTCTAATTACAAAGTTAATGATTGTAATTTTCCTGAACGTTCTGTTATTGAATGTTGCAGTCAGAGAGAGTAAAGTATTTTGTGAATCATCTCTGGGTGAGGTATGGGGGCTGTATTCACAGTGAATCTGGGTCTCTAACATGACCAACAAATGAAGCACAAGTTGCAGAGAGGAGACACTCTGTAAAGAGACCAGAGGTGTCTTTCGAAACCAACCTGGTTTTCCAAATAACATTTTCCAACCCACAAAAAACCGTGTGTGACAGTCTTGAGTGATTGAATGATATCCTGTGTTTCTGTGGAACCGGCATTTGGAGCAGGTGGCCTCCATCTGGTACTTTAAGGAGCTGTGAGGAGCTGAATGGAACATAGGAACATCGGAATGAGCAGCAGGAGTGGGCTATTAGACACTTTGTCACCGCTCCACCACTCAAAAAGTGATGTGATTGTGGTCTCAGCACCACTTTTCTGCCTGTACACCATTTTCCTACATTCACGTGTTTGTCAAATGTTTGAATACAACACAACTTTGAATAAATGTAATCATCCAGGCACCACAAACTTCTGGGGAAGGGAATTTCCATTTGAACAATCCTTTGAGAATTTCTCATTTGTGCTCCAATCAATGTTGGAGGCTCATTGTTTCCTTATCCAGTCCCACTCCCCCACTGGTTACAACAAATTTTAAATGCAACCAGTTTAGTTAGGTGGCCAATGACATAGACATCAGGGTAGCTCATTTTCTAGAAAAAAAAGTGAGACACAGTACTTTGAACTCATAGCAAATGTTAAATTGGCAGAGTGTCCCAAACGTTATTCTGCCTTTGAAGTTATTTTGCTCACACAAGATGCTGGTAATGGGAGTTCTTTCTGCAATAGTTGGATTTAGCTGAAATCCGTTTGTTTCAGGCAGTGGAGAGATTCTCATGAATCCTCACCAGGAATCCTTCACAACTGGCAAAGATAACTCAGGGATTTTATGGTCTCACGCTTTGCTATTGGGCGGAACAAAGTAAGAGAGAGGGATCAATCGGCTGCTGCTTCTCAGGCAGGGAACATTTTTCTCCATCTCTGTGTTGGCACATACAATAACATCAACTGATCACCAAACTGGACCATGTGCGATCTCGTGGAACATTCTCTTGAAAGCCTAATTATGGACCATATGCAGGTGAATCATTGCTTTTGTTGTACACAGCGTCTTCCGATCGCAAACAAATGTTCCCACTTTATGAATTATTGACATGCTTTCATGTATCTGTGTAATTTGTAAATATTGGTAGGTGTCTTCATAGCACATATGTCCATATCAATACACCTTTTTCTTAAAATGCATTCCCTAGCTTTAGTCTCCCTGACAAGAGAAAATATGCGTCAAGCTGATGCACTTTTCAGAAAGTCATGGATGGTTCAATAATATTTCCCAGGGAAGTTCGAAACTGATAACTCCCCCATAATAACAGGCCCTCATTCCAGGAATGAGTAATGGGAAACCTCTGTGAAAATCTTCGAAAAGAATTATATCCTGTTTTTAGTTTCTGGGATCAAAAACGCATGCAGTGTATCAGATATGGTTTCAGCAATGCCCTGTACAGATGCAGTAAAGCATTCCTGATATTAAACCTGATACCCTTTGTTGATAACTGTATCATTGCACTTACTTCCAAATCACTTGCAGCATCTGCAGACTGACTTCATGTGATTCATGTCCCAGGAACATGGAAACCTTCCGAATCAGAGTTCTGCAATCGCTCTCCATTTAAATTGTTTACCATTGTTTTATCCTTCATGTCAAAATAGACAATTCACCCAATGTTCTTGGCGCTGCAGGTTAGCTCACTAACAAGTTACAGCTTTGCAACCTGAAAATAAACATTTATTTCTTTTCTCTATTTCCTGTTAACAACAGCTTCCCTATTCCTGTGTAGCAGTTCGGGCAGGTTGATTGGCCTCCTCCTGGGCTGTGTAATGTACTGAATGAGCTGAATTACTTCATTCTATATTCCTGTGTAGATCCTTCTAATGGCAGAATGGTCTCCTTCTGTTTCACTGTAACGATTCTGTTTGACAGAATGGGGTGGTCCCCTACCCTGTAACGGCATCAAGGGTTGGATTGAGAGAACAGCACATGGAGTAGGGGCAGCAGTATATCACTGTAACAACCTCGAAGGGTGGATTGAGAGAGCAAAACATGGGGTGGGGGAGTAGTGTATCTCTGTATATCTCTGTATCAGCCTCGAGAGGTGGATTGAGGGAGCAACAAATGGGCTAGGGGCAGCAGTATGTCACTGTAATAGCTTTGCTGTCCTATTCCAGGCTGCTTCTCCTGCATTGGGAGAAAGGGAGGGAGGGTGGAGGGTGAGTGGCAGAGGGTGACCCTGCTCTCTGTGCCCGTGTAGGTGGGGGGAGTTGTGAGGTATCTGGGAGGAGTCAGTCGACAGTTTGAACCAATATAGTATTATTAGTGTGGAGCTACTGAGTAGGCGACAGAGAAAGAGAGGAAGAAAGTTGCTGAATTCAATAGTGAGGGTGGTCGTGCCTGAGCCTTATTTGGAGATAGGGTGTGAACCTTGTTCGGGGGGAAGGTTCTATAACAGATGGACAGTGAGTGTGAGGGAGCAAATCGATGCGGTTGCATTTATCCAGACAGAGCGTGGAGCATATTGTTGCTTGTCTTGAATTGATAGACATTTTTTCAGATCATCTCAGAGTCGAGGTGAGCCTCCCCGAATATCTTGTTTAAGTCTATCGCTAATAACGCCACAGACCCTGTTCCTCAGATTCCACAGAATCAGTTCAAGTGGAGCTTACAAATAGCAAGGAGAAGCAAATATTGGTGTGTCATATATCTAAACCAAAACAGTTGTGAAAAATCTGAGTATCATATGCTCTGGAAATTAGATATGCAATTATTGTGGATACTGCAGTCTTATTGGATGGTTTCAAGTTGCATCTAAACTGCATTAACTAAGTGACTGCTCATGTTCAAAAATAATTGTATATGAGGTGGGTTGAAGAGTATGTTGTGAAGCAAACTGGAGAGCAGGTTATTTGGGATTTGGTGTCATGTGGTCAGGCGAGCTAATTTATAACCTTGCTCTGAAGCAGCATTTAAGGAATAGTGGCATTAATAAGGTGCACTTTACACGGTGCCTGTATACAATATACATTCTGGTTATACATCATGGAAGACTGGAAGCTAGAGGGTCAAGTTAGCTTCAGTGAATTGGGAAAATACAACATAACATTCAGTGGGAGACAAGCAATGATTGTTAGAGTCATAGAGTCCTACAGCAAGGAGACAGGCCCTTCGGCTCAAACTAGTCTATTCTGACCAAAAAGTCCATCCACGCTAACGCCATTTCCCTGTCATTGCTCCATATCCTTCTAATCCTTCCCTATCCGTGTTTTGTCCAAATGCCTTTTAAATGTTGTTAATGTTCACGCCTCTAACACTTCCGCTGGCAGCTCATTCCATATGTGTCCCAGCCTGTGTGTAAAACAGTTGTTCCTCAGGCTCTCTTATAGTCTTTCCCCTCTTTCCCCTCTGTCCTTAAACTGATGCCCTCTAGTCTGTGATTGCCCAACCCTGGGAAAAAAAGACTGAGTACATTCATTCGGTCCATGCCTGTCATGATCTTATACACTTCTGTCAGATCCCCCTCAACCTCATACAGGCTAAAGTAAAATATCCCAGCTTGTCCAAACTCTCCCTATAACTCAGATCATTGAGACGGTAACATCCTTGTAAATGTCTTCAGCAGTCTTTCCAATTTAGTAACACACTTACTGTAGCAAATTGAAAAAGAAACTGAACATTACGCTACCAGTATGGCCTCACCAGCATCCAATTAACTGCAACGTAATTCCCTGATTTCGATACTCAGTGATATACACTCATGAAGGCCAGTGTGTCAAAAGCTTTCGTCATTGTCCTGTCTACCTGTGAATCAACTTTCGGAGAGCCATGCACCTGAATTCCAAGATCCCTCTGTTCGACGACACTCCTTAGGACCCAACCATTCACCATGAAACTCCAAACTTGATTTGACTTTCTAAAATGCAGTAACTTATATTGATCTATATTAAAATCCATTTGCCATTTCTCAGCCAACTTCTCCAGCTGATCAAGATACAACTGTAATTTCTGAAATTTCTGATATTCTTCCTCACTCTCCGTGATGCCGCCTGTTTTAGTGCCGTCTTCAAACTTACAAATCATGCCTGTACATTCTCATCTAAATCATAGATATATGTAATATGTAATGGTCCCAGTACCAACGTCTGAGGCATTTCCACTAGTCACAGGCCTCCAGTCTGACCAGCATTTTTAGAGTATTACACTCTGCTACCTACCATCAAGGTAATTTTGTCCCTAATTTGCCAGTTCCCCTTCAATTCCATGCGATCTAACCTTCCAGAGCAGGGTACCATGTGGAACCTTATTGAAGGCCTTACTGGAATCCACCTAGATTCCGTATACCACTCGGACCTCCTCAATGTTGCTGGTCACTTCATTAAAGAACTCCAACAAAATTGTGAATCATGATCTGCCTAGCACAAACTCCCGTGCTGAATTTGATGAAGGGCTTTTGCCCGAAACATCAATTTTGATGCTCCTCGTATACTGCCTGACCTGCTCTGCTTTTCCAGCACCATTCTAATCTTACTCCGAACCACACCCTGTCTTTCCAAATGCATATATATCCAATCTCTCTGAATCTTCTCAACAAACATATCCATTAGATTACTCGGTTCAGTCGGTTCACTGGTCTTTAGTTCCCAGGTTTATCTTTGTAGCCTTTCTTGAATACAGCTCAGTATTCGCTACCCTCCAGTCGTCCAGGACCTCACTCTTCCGTCAGCGATGATAGAAAAGAGCCAACCAGTGCTCCCGAAATTTCTTCTCTATCCTCCTATCCTCCTGTGGTGTTCCTGAATATAACTGGTCAGGACCAGGAGTTTTTAGAAATGCTGCAAAGTCTGAAAAATACATCTATTTATTTCAGGTACAAACACCAAAGAGTGAGAAAGTGACTCAATGATGGTTAAAATAACAGATTAGAAAATATGTTAATCATAGGAAGTGACTTCAGAAGAATTCCAGATATTGTGGAAACCTGAGAATTCTCAGAAATTAACGATCCAAAAAAGGAAGGCCATAAAACTGATAAGGAAATCAAAAAGCGAACATACATGCTAGCAAACAGGTCCACAAAGTCTGCATCAATCTGCGATTTATATTTTTAAGGAAACAAAATAAAAACAAGGTCAAATGTGGAAATTTGTAATCAGGAGAGGAGAGGTCATTGTGGAGAACAGGGAAATGGCCAAGAAATAACCAGTTACATTGCATCTGTCTTCATGGAGGAATATCCAGAAAATCCCCCAGTAATACCAAGTGATCATATCGGACTCCTGGAGCTAAAGGCATAAAGTCAATTCAAATCAGTAACAAGGTAATGCAGCTGGAGGAGCATTGCTAAGTCAGATGTACTTCCTATCAAAATGTCAGAAATAAATCACCAATAGGAGTATTAATTGCACTGTCGATGACTGTGTTTTGTTTTCCTGTACATTCTGCAGAGGGCAGAAACTATTGTAGATAAATGGAAGTTAGTAAACGTGATCCAAGCACTATAGATGAATAGAAGGGATCCAAACAGCTACAATGGGAAACAGACATAGTGTGGAGAACTGCAGACCAATTAATTTGACATCTGTAGGGAAATTTTTGAAATCTATTACACAGGATGAGATTTTTGAGATTTAGAAATTAACAGCAACAAAGGAGAGAATCAGGATGCATTTCTGATAGAGATATCATACTTGATAAACTTCGGAATTGTTTGAAATTGTTTCTTACAGCATAGATAATGGGGAACCACGAGAAGAGGCATATGTTGGATTTTCGGAAGGATTTCTATAAGAACTCAAATAATGAGTTCTTAAATGCAATGAATGTGAAGGGGATTTGGAGGAATATATGAAAGTGGAAAGTTAAAGTTTGGTTCGCCTTCATTTAAGAGAGTCAGAAGATTGATGTAAAGACACGTTGAAGCAGTTTCACAGCGTGTTGATGGGACTGTACCTGAAGTATAGTTCACAGTTTTGGTGACCGAATCTCAGAAAGAATATACTGACAACAGAGGATGTGCAATGGGCATTTTCCAGATTAATCGCTCAGATAGCGAGATCGCCTGATGAGGAATCTCGGCCTTTTTTCTCCAGCGCTTCAAAGAATGAGAGCTGGGTCACCGTGAAATTTAGAACATTCACAAAACATATGACAAGTTGGAAATTAACAGAATACTTCCCTGGCTCTCTAATCCACATTCAAGGCAAATAATGTAATGATCTGGGACAGACCAGTTAAGCCTGCAATAAGGAGGAAATTCTTCACTTGGAGGGGACGAACAAACACAGGGGCATGGAAACCTGCTGCTGGCAGGGCAAGATTAGGGAGTATCCCCAGATAATCCGCAAGTGTGTCAAACGGAACAGAATATCCAGGGAACAGTTAGGTACTCATTCGTGACTTGCCAAGTTGCATCCAAATCAACTTCAGTGGGAGTAGACAGGAGTTAGAGGTAGAAGGCTGTTTGTGTGACTGACGGCCAGTGTCCAATGGTGTACCCTGGGGATCAGTGTTGTGCCCCTTATTATTGGTGATTCGGATGTGTTGGTGTTGGATTGGAGTGGACAATGCTAAACATCTCATAACACCATCTTACAGTCTAACAGGTTTATTCAGATGCACGAGCATTCGAGGCGCTGCTTCTTCATCAAAATGCACAAACATCTGATGAAGAAACAACGCTTTGAATGCTCGATCCTCTGAATAAACATGTTAGACTATAAGCCAATGTTGTGTGATTTTTAACTGTATTACTTGTGATAATCATAAATGATACAGCTGTGAATATTGACGAGGAGTGGGGCGGGGTGATAAGTAAGTTTGTGTTTGATACAATGATTGTCCGGGTGGTTGGCAGTGTGGAGGCAAGTCTTATGTTTCAGGAAGATACAGATGGAATGGTCATATGGGTGGATCAATGGCAGATGGAATGTAATCCTGATAAATATGAGGTGATGCACTTTGGAAGAAGGAACCAGACCGGGGAGGACTCAATGAATGGCAGCACACTAGGGAGCTCAGAGTGTGCTTCTCCACACATCGCTGAATGTGACCGGACAAGTTAATACACAATTTGAGAAAGCATAGTGGACCGTTAACACAGCCTTTATTCATCGAAGCATAGATTATCAGAGCTATGCGGAAATTTGGTTTGGCCAAGATGGAATACTGTGTGTAGTTCTGGTAACCACATTACAGGAAGGATGTGATTGCACTCGAGGGGGTGCAGAGGGGATTCAACAGGATGTTCCCTGGAATAGACCGTATCAGCCATGGAGAGAGGCTGGATAAGCTCGGGTTGTTTAGTTTGGAGGAAAGAAGGCTGAGGGGGCCGTGTTTCAGAAGGATAAGATTACGAGGGACATGGACAGGGTGGATATACAGCAGCTGTTCCTTTTAGTCAAAGGCCCACAATTTTAAAGTGAAGTGTTTGAGGTTTCGTGCGGATTTGAGGACTGTTCTTCACCCAGAGTTGTTGGGGTCTGGAATGCGCTTCTTGAGATGGGAGTTGTTATGATAACCTCACAACCCTTTGGAAAATACACGGTTGTGCACTTGAAATGCCATAAGATTCATGGCTACACGCCTTGAGTCGGAAAGTAGGGCTAATGTAGACCGTGCTGTATTTCTGATGGTACAGAGTCTGTGCTTCTGTGATTGTATGGTTGTGGAAGGTCAATCATTGAGTAGTTTAAGATAGGAATTGATGGGTTTTTGAAGAATATCTTACCAAACTTATATGAGTGAACTTCTAATATCTTCTGAAAATATATCATTGGCAAAATTAAAAGAAAAAGGTGCAACTTTCTTACAGTCTGTTACCGGATAATTGAGGACAGGGAAATAGCAGAACAATGGAACAAATACTTCAGTTAAGGCTTCACAGAAGAAAGCAAAACAAAAAAAAAACTTCCAAGCAATACTATGGAACTTTAGTCTGATGAGAAAAAGGGAATACAATGAAATTAGCAACTAACAGTTTTAGAGAAAGTATTGGATTGAAAGTAATGGACATAGACAAAGTGAACAGACATTTATGAAATGGGAATCATATTTGAGATAGTGGCTTTTAGCAAAATTATGGAGAAAGTATCAATGCAATACGACTGAAATCTCTGAAAGGTTTTTGATAAAGCCCCAAGCCTTTCGTGCAAATTCGAATCCAGTGGGACTGGGGCTAATATGTGGTCATGGTTTTAGAATGGGAGAGCTGGCAGGAAACACTGATAAGGAATAAAACCATGATTTTTGAATGGAATGCTTGGATGATATAACAAGGATCGGGATTTGGAATCCAGCTATTTACAGTACACATTTGGTTGAGGGGCTCAAATGCAATATTCCCAAGTTCACTGACAGCACTAAACGATGTCAGCTTGTGAGTGGGTGAGCAGGATGTAAAAAAGCTCCAAGGTGATTGAGACAATTGGAGTGACTGGCAAATACCTGGCAGCTGGAGATCATTGGGAGAGATATGATGTTGTGTACATTGATGGGAACAATAGAATGGCAGCCTATCATTTGAAAAGAGATTGGTTGAACAAATGTTGCTCTATAAAGGAAGTTAAGCTGCATTGTTATTGATTTCTGTGCAGCCTTCTGAGACCATGTAGGGCAGTGAGTTCTGAACACGGAAGTCAATACTGGGAATGGCTTTGGCACGGTGACCAGTGTATATAGACCCAGCAAGTGGGGAGCTGTAACATTGAAAATAATCTTGATCTCCCTGTAGACCAGTCAATGAAAGCAATGTTGCAGGAGCAGTAAGCAGTTAGGAAAATAAATAGTGTATTGACATTCATTTCATGGAGATTTGGATGCAGGAGTAAGGGTCATTTACTGCAGCTGTAGAGGGCTTTGGTGAGACCTCACCTCGAACATTGTGCAGTATTGTGTGCAGTTTTGGTCTTCGTACCTCATAAAGGACAAACCTGACATTGAGCAAGAGCAGTGAAGGATGACAGACTGTTCTCTAGGATGACAGGCTTGTTGTGGGAGCAGAGTTTGGGGTGACTGGGCCTGTATTCCATGGGCTTTAGGAAAATGAGTGGAGATCTCATTGAGATATATAAAACTCTGACAAGGCGAGACAGATTGGAAGCAGGGATGATAGTTCCCTGGGCTGGCATGCCTAAAGCAAGGGGCCACAGCCATATTGTATTTAATAAATGTGTGTTATCGGAGAACTGCCTGTATATTGAATGGTGCTACAAAATTGATGGAGCGAAGGGTTTACAGCTGTTCTTATTTTATATTTCACAATGTTTAAACATATTCAGTGAAATGAACACTGTTTGGGGAAAACTCCATTGAGGAGACTTTTGGCCATGAATGAGCATGGGGAAAGCTCAATATGTTGAATGACCTCCTCCTTTCCCAATGTTTCTGTGCAGACTGTGGGAAAGCTCTGTAAATGTTGTCACAGGCTCTCAGATGTTAGGAAGGGGGTCTCTGCAGGGTTAACAGGACTGTGTTTCCCATTCCCTTTTCCGATACTGAGGCTGGGGCCGGGTGTTCTGTCTGGTTATATCCTTTACGATCTAGGAGCAGTTTGATACAATAGTGTGTCTTGCTTGGCCGATTTATAGACTATTGAAAAAGTGATCACATGTCTGTGTGGCTGGAGTCATTTTTAGGCCAGACCAAGAAAGCACGGAAGATTCACTTCCTGAAAGCATATTGGTAATACGATCAATGTTTACAATCAACATTGGACACAAGATCACTATTACTGACACCAAATGTTAGGTCTCGATATTTTATTAATTTCTTTTAACTTCCACCAGCTGCCAGACCATTAGCCTAGTCTGGATTAGTAATCTATTGACATTTCCACAACACACCATCTGCACATGGGGACCTATCGGAAACCACACTGGCCTGGTTAGTTTTGTGCTGCTTGAAAGCTCTGTCAAAAATAATTCCAACTAATTTGACTGTCGTGATGGGACTGAAGGGGTGGTAAATGGTCAGATTGTAGTAATTCCCCTCTTAGGGGATTGGACATAGTTGAGTAATTTTCCACATTACCAGGGAGATGTCAGAGTTGGAGCTGGAATGATACAGTTTCCCCAGGGACACGGCTTGTTGTGCAGCACAGGTCTTCAGTCCTATTACAGGAATAGGGTCAGAGACCATTGCCTTTGTCATATCTACTGTGTTCAGCTGTTGCTTCATGTCACGTGCTGCGAATCGAATTGATTGAAAACTGGCATCTGTGATTCTGTGGGCATCATGAGGGGGTGAGGTGTTTCATCCACTCAACAACGTTTCATCTGCGATGCCATCTTCTGTGTTCGAAGTGAATATGATTCCCTCTGTTTTTCTCCCTGACCATGATTAAGATGTCCGTAGTGTCAATGATGCCAGTCTTATGCAGTTTCAGAATCAAGGAACTTGTCACCATGCATTATCGTTCAGTCCCCAGTGTACGGTGCTCCAGGTTGGATGGGATGTTTGAGCATCTTTGACATACTTCTTTGGAAATTGTTCAAAAACAGAAATTGCTGAAAAAACTGCAGACGATGTTGCAGCATCTTCTGAAGTGAATGCAGAGTGAAACTTTCAGGTCCAGTGACCCTCTACAAAGCTCTCAGTTTCTCCAGCATTTTTTGTACTTTTATTTGCAGTATCCATAGTTATTTGTTTAATTGAAAATTTGTTCTGTAACTATTCATTTCTGGAGAAACTCAGCATGTCTGTCTGCATCTGCAGAGACAGAAACAGAGTTAGCGTTTCAAGCCCAGTGTGACACTTCTTCAGAACTGAAAAGGATTGGAAACTGGAATTTTTAATCTCTTGCCAAAGGTGGGGGATGGGTGACAGGGAAAAGAGGGTGTGGCAAAGATAAGCAGGCTTTTAACAATGGTGAACAAGAAGATGATAACGAACGGGTTTAAATTAAGACGTGGCTGGGGAAAGGGATTCTCTCTACTGAGTGCAAGATAAATAAGACACAATCACACAGGGAGGCCAGGAGGGAGAATGTTGACTATGTGACATTATGTAGATCTGGCCATAATTACATTTTCACTGTCGAGATCATCACCCCTTTTAATTTGACACGATATTAAACGTGGCAGTAAAACAATACTCAGCCCAAACTTCATATTGTTATTTGTTTTTCTCCTTATTTCAAAATTCTAAGACAGCAAGAAACGTTTACTAGTGTCAATAAGAAGGCAAACACCTGAAAACTCCAGTGATTACCTTTAAATGTTTGTTCTTGAAGTTAGTACTGTAGTGTAGAAGGTTGAGGGGTGACATTGTAGAAGTTTATAAAATCATGAGAGGCATGGATAGGGTGAATAGACACGGTCTTTTCGATGGGATGGGGCAGTTCAAACATACAAGGCATAGTTTTAAGGTGAAAGACGGAAGATTTAAAAGGAACTAAGGAGCAACAGTTTTACACAGTGGGTGGTGTGGGTATGGAATGAGCTGCCAGAGGAAGTGTGGTAGATGCATGTACAGCGGCAACATTTAAAAGTCATTTGGACAAACATATGAATGGGAAACAGTTAGAGGCATATGGGCCAAATGAAAGCAGATGAGATGAGCTGAAAATGGCCAGCATGGACATTTAGAAAAGCTTCACACAGGGTCAGTGTAGTTTTGTGAAAGGGAAATTATACTTTGCCCTTTAAAATCATGCAAAGAACTTCTGGAGATGCCAGAGAATGTAACAAGCGGACTTGATTAAGTGGATCTGGTAGAAACCATGCTTTCCAGAGCTTTTCCACAAAGTAGTACAGAATAAAAGTTCTTAAACAAGACTGAAGTTCGTAGGATGATGGCTAATGTTATAACATGGGATAACACATACAAATCGGAGAGTCAGGATTAATGGATCTTCATGATCAAGGTCTATCTGCTGGAATACCACAAATATCAGTCAAATGGTATCAGTTATTTACAATGTAAAAACATTGACGACAGATGCTGGAAACCAGATTCTGGATTAGTGGTGCTGGAAGAGCACAGCAGTTGCGGCAGCATCCAAGGATCAGCAGCTGTTTCTCTTCCTCTATGGGTCAAAAACAAAGGCTCACACTTTTTTTTAGGTTTGACAAAGGGTCAGTTAGACTCGAAACGTCAGCTCTTTTCTCTCCTTACAGATGCTTCCAGACCTGCTCAGATTTTCCAGCATTTTCCCTTTTGGTTTCAGATTCCAGAATCCACAGTAATTTGCTTTTTTTCCACCACTAAATAAGGTCAGGGCTCATCTCATTGTGGTCCCAGCTACACTTTTATCTCCATGTACTATTATCCCTGATCCACCGTCTATGGACAACCAGACGAAACCAGCCTCAATATAAAATAAAGTTTCATGTATCACAAAGAGAATTCCTACTTGAATGAATTTTCCTAATTTCTATTCTGAGTTTGGATGGTGTTACTGTTTCCTTTTCTAGTCCATCTCCTCCACTGCTCACAACAAATTTTAAATGTAAACAGGTTCGTGATATGGCCAATGATAAAGGTCTCAGACTGGATCAGGTTCAGTGATAGGAACAAGTCAGGCAGATTTCTTTAGTCAGCCACAAGTAACTAATAGGATTAACGGATGTGCATGGTGGATCTGTGGTTAGCACTGCTGCCTCCCGTCACCAAGAAGCTGGGTTAACTACCAACCTTGGGCTATGCTCTGCGTGGAGCTTGAGTATTGTCTATGCAGGTATCTGTGTGGGTTTCCTCACGATACTCCAATTTCTGCCCACAGTCCAAAGATATGCAGCTTAGAGTGGATTGGTCAAGCTAAATTGCCTATAGTGCCCAGGGATGTGTAGGTTAGATAGGTTAGTGATGGAAAATGCAAGGTTACATGGACAGGGAAGGGGGTGGGGGGGAAGCTCCGGGGGATTGCTGTTCAGAGGGTCAGTGTGGACTTGATGGATGGGATATCCTGCTTCCACACTGTAGAGATTCTACAAAAATGACAAGAAATTTGGACTATACCCAGTGGGTATATATCTGATCCACTCTCCTCTAGGTCTTGTATGTTTCAATAAGATCACCTCTCATTCCACGTGTAACCTGTTAAAGCCTTCATAATAAGGCCCTCATCCCTGGAATCCATGAAGTGAAATATCTCTGAACTGCTTCCAATGTAATTATATCCTTTCTCAGATAAGGAGACAAAGAAAAACTAATCTCAAACTCAGGTCTTGAGGTTTATGTTTTGTTCTTTCAGCATTGTAGGTCTTTCGAACTCTCTTCCCCGCAGACCAATGGAGGCCGAGATATTGAATGTTTTTGAGGCACAGACAGAAGTTTCATAAACAACAACAGAGTTGAGGATTATCGGGGATTGGCAGGAACGTGCAGTGTGGGGGGAAATGTAGACAAATGACACAGCTCCAGAAAATTCATTAATAAAATGCAAAACGAAATTAAAATGTTGATGAAATTTTAAGGGGGAATCCAAGATGGCCACGATCTGGAAGGTCTGCTTTGCTGGGCTTTGCATCACAGAACAGGCAAAGTGGTACTCTAACCCACTCCATCCAGCCATTTTCTTAAAATTCAACACTAAAAGAACTATAGAATCTTTACTAATCCCGGTTTATCAAGTGGAAATGACAAAACACGGGAAAGGATCGAGTAAGTCCCAACACACGGTGCACCCGTCAGAAGCATCGAGTATGCCTGAGGCTGTCGCTGTAACCCACTCTGCTCGTTCCATAGACCCAGTTACTCACCAGACCTTGGTCACTGAGTTCACCAAATATGTGAAATGATTGAAGACATGATTAACGAGAAGTTCAGCAGTATGCTAGAGCCATTCTCAGCCGTGCTCCAAAAACATGACTTGAAAGCCTTGGAAACAGAATGGATGGGTTTGAGCACCGAACTGCAGTGGCAGAGACTACAACTGATTTCTCCAAGGAGCGGATGCTCGCCCTTGAAAAACAGGTCTACACCTTAACGAAACAAGATCACGACCTTGTGAACAGGGGCAGGATGAAAAATGTTCACATCGTCGGTCTGCTGGACCAGACGGCAGGTGGTCAGCCAGTGAGGATTTTCGAGAACTGCCTGCAGTGATTCCTTCACTTCGAAGCTGAAGAGGGACGGGTGAAGAGTGAGACAGTTCATCGGGTTATGGCGCGGAGGTCAGGCTCAGACCAGCACCCTCGCTCTGTCCTTGAGCGATTACATAGTTATGGGGACAAACAAAGACTGATGGAAACTTCCAGAACACAGGGGAATGATCCAATGGCTTTAATTTACGAGAGCTCCAGGATTATGATCTTTCAGGACGTTTCAGCAGCGTTGATTCAAGAAAGAAAATCTTTTGATGATATCAAGAGAAGAGTAAGGGAACTCGGGATTCAGTATTCCTTATGGTTCCCAGCGGTGCTCCGTATTGCTTTGAATGGATCCGTGAACCTGTCTGACTCTCCAGAGTAAGCGAAAACTTTGTGGATATTTTAAAGTAAGCTGGATGTTTAGACAATCATGTTTCTCTCTTAAAGAAATTTTCTTGTATTTTTCTGGTAGTAACCAGTGTTTAATTATAGTCGGGGATGGGTAGAGTAGTCACTTTTAACTTCTTCATGAGTATTACTACTCACTTTCTCTTTATTTGCTTAGTGCCCACTGACAGTTCAAGCTGGATTTTTGTTGTTAATTGCCCTGGATGCCATATTGGTAATGGGCAGAAGATAAAGTTTTGTGATATGTCAACGTCCCCGGTGGGCAGGGGTGGTGTGGCAGTAAATTACCCTATCAAGTGTCATTGGCACTTTGGACTTTGTTTCGTTCTTTGTTTTTTTATTATGTGTTTAGCTTTGGAAAGTTTTGAGAGCTGGTTATGTGTAGTAGTTTTAGTTTGTACAGTTTTTAGGCTCTATGAGTCTTTTTTCATTAATGATCAGTGATGTGTAATTCGATGTGAAAGTCGAGAGTTGAAATGTTGCTACAGTGTGTTATAGATAATGATGTGCTTACCTGAAACATTAAGGGGAGCCATCTGTCAGTCAAGAGGAAAAATATACTTTCTCGTCTTAAAAAGGAGAGGGTGAATGTTGTCCTATTGCAGGAGATGCATCTTGATGACAAGAAACATTTGACGTTACAGCAGGGCGGGTTTTATCGGGTTTATTTCTCATATTTTAATACTAGGAGCATGGGAGAAGCCATACTGGACAGGAAGAATCTTCCATTTAAATTATTAGATTGTTTTAGACAGTCACAGGAGGATCATAATCCATAAAGCCTTGAACTATGGGAAATAATACAGTATTTTGAATGTTTATTGCCAACCAGCTCACCCTCTTAAAATCCTGGTAATTGCATTTGCCAAATTAAGTTATCTTGCAACGAGGCACATTATTGTAGAAGGAGATTTCAACTGTGTTATGGACCTCATGATGGGCAGAATGTTCAAACGGCCCCCAAAATCCCCGTTATAATGTAAGCAATTAGTGGATGTGTGTGCAGAACTAGATGTCTGGAGGCAGATCTACCTCACAAGCAGGGATTTTATTTTCTTCTTTAACCCACAGAAATACTATCTCTTCCCCATCACTGCAACAATCTTAAATTCGGTGGCGTCCTGCACAATTGGGAATGTTACCCCAATATACCTGGTCCAGAAGTGAGATAGATGCCACATAATATTATGTTGGATACAAGTGAGGGTCTTATATTTTTGTCAAATCCCACAATTTCAGCAGCTCACGTGATGTAATGCATTAATTCGCTTGTCGCCTTTTCAGGCTATAAGATTAATGTCACAACGTTGGAGGCCATGCCTATGGGCGGCCTTATGGCAATACCTGATGAGGGAAAATCCTGGTTTCCTTTTAAATAATCATGATGGGGGGGGGGGGGTTCTCTATTTCGGTATATTCATTACATCTGTCTTTGATAATGTATTTAACGTGAACTATGTCCATGTGTTTAACAAAATTAAACAAGACCTTCAAAGATGGGAGGCACTTCTAATATCCTGGCTAGGTCGAAAGATCTTATTAAAATGAATGTCCTTCCTCATTTACTGTACCCCATGTGAATGCTTCCTTTGGTGTTTCCCAGACAGATATTTAGGAGACATAATGGCTGGTTTACCGCTTTTATTTGGCACCATAAGCAACTCTTTATCAACCTGACCAAATTGTAACTACCCCCAGATTGGGGGATTAGATCTCCCAGATTAAAAGCTATCAATTAAGCTCTTTTTAACATACATTAGTGCACGGCGTCAATACGGTTAGATATTGAACCCTCTCAGACAAAGTGAACTCTTATTGCTAGATTATTACTGTGTGGAAACAGGCCCTTCAGCCCAACAAGCCCACACCAACCCGCCACCTACCCAGGCTCATTCCTCTACATTTACCCCTTCACCTAACACTACGGGCAATTTAGCATGGCCAATTCACCTGACCTGCATATTTTTTGGACTGTGGGAGGAAACCGAAGCAACCGGAGAAGACCCATTGCAGACACGGGGAGAATGTGCAATCTCCACACAGTCAATCGACTGAGGCGGGAATTGAACCCAGGTCTGGCGCTGTGAGGCAGTAGTGCTAACCACTGGGCCACTGTGCGGCCCACGGTTGTTCGTAGGCAAAATGATAACATTTATGGAGTATTGTCATAACCCAATAATTATCAATACTGTTGAAGCATGAGTGACAATGCGTTAGATTGAGGGCAATACAACCAAAATCATGTTTCTTACCCCTGTAATTGGTACACTGGGCTACCATCCGGGGATAATGGATTCCAGGTTTAAACTGTGGCAGCAAGTGGTGTACCTTGCTTGAGTGATTTAGAATTCGTAGAATCCCTACAGTCCACTTCGACCTTTTGAAGAGAAACCCACCCAGACCCAATCCCCTACCATCCTATATTTACCCTGACTAATGCCCAGACCTACACATCCCTGAACACTATGGGTGATTTATCAATGACCAATTCATCTAACATGTGCATTTTTGTACTGTGGGAGGAAACACACACAGACACGGCGAGAATATGTTAACTCCACACAGCCAGTCATCCAAGGCCGGAACCAAAGCCGAGACCCTGGTGCTGTGAGGCAGCAATGCTCACCACTGAGCCACCACGTGTTATTTGATGGAGAAACAATGATGTAATTTGGTCAAATAACTCGTACGTCTGGACTACCTAGTGGAGACCTCTTCTGTATTTTTTCTAGATCAGAGATTCGATTGAAAAATAACACACTTTTACCACACTCTTACAGATCCGATAAAGGGAAGAGGGCGCTTATTGCTTAGAATACACTCTCTGTCATTAGCCTTTATCATTAGTTAGAGAGTGTCCCCTCAGACGAGACTGTGCAGCTTTGTGTTGTCTGCTAGAGAGTTGGGGGTTCAGAACGCTTAGGAGACATGGGAGGATATTTGTGAAAATGCTTGAAGGATTTTGCTCTGTAAGAGGACCAATTCCATGCAGTTGAAAATTCTTCGTAGGGTCTATCTGACCCAATATTGTCTCTCAAAATTCAAAGTGGGATTATCTTCAGCATGTCCTAAATGCAGAATGACTACAGGCACTCTTACTCATTGTTTGTGGTTCTGCTGCAGACTTCATCTATATTGGAGCACTGTGTCAGATGTGATAGAGTGGGGACTGAATTGGAGATGGACTTGGTTTCTGTTTTCCTGGGCCTGCCCAAGGTACTTTCCACAGATGAATATGGGAAAAAAATATATATCCTTACAATCCGTACTTTCTGTGCTAGGAAAAATATTCTGTTGTTTTGGATGTCTGAACTCCCCCAACCCCAGATAGGAAGAACTATGAACATAAAAATGTGTATCAGTTAATGCTCTTGATGAACAAGAGCTGTCCTTTTGTTACGCTGAGCTGTATTATTTATTCATTATTTATTGTTTAGTTTTGTTTTTTCTTATGTCTGTGTAGTGTTTTAACTTGTTTTGTATGTACATGCAATTGGATGTAATTTTTTTTCAGATATTTGAGTTGTGTTGTTATTGGTTTACTATAATATTAAAAATCTCTTTTTAAATATTTTTTTAATTAAAATGCTAACATTGATAGAATACAGTCCCAAAAAACCCTCATTAGAGAGCCCACTCATGGTGGTTTATCCTGAGGATCACCACATCTCGGGTGATGGGGTGAGGCTGAGAGAGTGTCCCCTTCATGGTAATCTCTGTCAGTGTGAGGAACTGAACCTGCGCTGTTGCCCTGCCTCAACATCACAAACCGGCCGTCCTGCCAACTGAGTGGGAGACTGTGTAACTGTTACAGACAGAAACAGTCACAGACAAAGGGTAAGAGAAACATTCATAATAAGGAAAGTGGTACAGTTCAGATAATGGTGAAGATAACGCCTGAGAGTTAAAATGTTCTCTGCTCGAATTTGTATTTGTAACAAGACGTGTTTAGAAGTTGTTTTTGGTTTAATATCATTAAGGTGAGTCAAGTGACTCTTAATTGTTGCACACTGGGACACTAACATTTTCCTGAAATTGGGAAATATTTGCAACATTATCTGGAGCATTCTGGAGCATTCACCAGAATATTCTATGACTGTGTGGGAGGTATTGCAAAGGAGAGAGAGAGAGAGAGAGAAGGTGTTGCATGCAGTAATGAGAGTGGGGGATCATGAGCCTTGTTCGGGAGTAGTTGCAATCACAGATATACAGTGAGGGTGAGGGAGCAGACAGAATACGGTGACCCTTATCCTGACAGAGCGGAGAAGGTTATTGATGCTTGTCCTGTATTGCTGGACATTTCTTCACACCTGAAATACTGCACTGAATTTGGTAGTGAGCACAGACCATGCTCGGTGGATCTGTTGGTGTGGCACCCTCTAGGATGGGAATGTTCCCCCTCTGTACTCGCCCATACAATACGCCCACTGTGCTCCGTCAACAAACCATGGTGTAATTGCCCCTTATCTACCAATCTGCCATTTCCCTGCCTTTGCTCTGCATCCATCTAATCCTTTCCTATCTGTGTATTTGTCCAAATGCCTTTTCAATGTTGTTAGTGTGCCCACTTCAACCACTTCCACTGGCAGCTCAGTCTAATTTGCCAGTTCACCTTGGATTACATGCGATCTAACCTTCTAGAGCGGCCTACTATGTGGAACCTTATCAAAGGCCTTACTGAAATCCATACGGAATATGCATTCATCCCTGCTCTCATCGGCCTTTCTGGTCACTTGCTCAAAAATCTCTAACAAAATTGGTAAGGTATGATACGTCAGGCACAAAGCCATGCTGACTGCTCCAAGTCAAACTCTGTCTTTCCACATGCATGCACATCTTATCTCTCAGAACTTTCTCAAGTGGTTTACCGAAAACAGGTATGAAGCTTACTGGTCTATATTTCCTAGGCTTTTTTTTGCAGCCCTTCTTGAATAAGGGCACAACATTTGCTACCGCCCAGTCTTCCGGTACCTTGGTCCCTAAGCTTTTTCTTTCGCCTCTTACAGTGCTCTCAGATGCATCTGGTCAGGACCAAGAGATGTGTCTGACTTTGTGTGTTCTAATATGTCCAACAGCAACTCTACTGTGATATGGACAGTACCAAGATATGACAACTAACGTCCCAAAGGCCACAGGTCTTCATGTCTTTCATCATGATAAACACAGAGGAGAAATTGAGGACTTCACCCATCTCTTGAGGTTTTACACATGCATGCCGGTTTTGGATTTTAAAGCATCCTATTCTCTCTCTAGTTGCTCTTTATCTTTACTATACTGAATTTGGACTCACTCTAATCTTCTCAGCCAAGACTACCTCATACTCCCTTATGGCCTTGCTGATTTCCTTCTTCAGTAAACTCCTCTATTCCCTGTATACCTCCAGGGATTCCCTTGATATGAACTGCCTGAACATGAGCCACGCCTCCTTTTTTCTGGTCAAAGCCTCAATATCTCTTGACGTCCAGAGTTCTCTCTTCCAGTCTCATATAACCTTCACCCTCACAGGAAAATGGAAACCTTGAACTGGAGCTATCTCACTTTTAAAGCCCTCCCACTTGCCCGGGATCCTTTTACCTGGAATCAAACAACTCCAATCATCCCCTGCAATCCCCTGTCTAACTCTAACAACATATGCCTTGCCCCAATTTAGAACTTGAATCTGTGGAGCAATTTTGGTCCTACCATAACTACTTTAAAATTAATACAACTCTAAACACTCATACCAAAATGCTCCCCCACTTTATCTCCTTCACCTATCCTGCCCTATTTCCCAACAGTAGGTCGAGTTTGTCCCTTCCCGAGTACGATACTCTATATATTGATTGTGGAAACTTCGCTGAACACACTTAACAAATTACGTTCCATCGAAGTTCTTACCATCTGGAAAACCGAGTCTATGTTAGGAAAATTGAAATCACCTATTATAACAACCCTACTGTTCCTGCAAGTCTCCTCAGTCCCCCTGCATATTTATTCCTCTAATTCACATTGTTGATTATAGTGCAACCACTATAACATTACCATCCCCCTCTAACTACTTTGCACCATTCACGGAACCTCTTTGGATATTATTGCAAGTATTTCAACTTTAAATACTGGTGTGATACTCGCCTTAATCAGAACTATTGGTATTTAAACTGTTTCCATTTACATCTCTACATCGCAGTGATTTTCACATCCATGGCACGCCTTGTCAAGGTACAGTGGAGTTATGGAGCTGGAAATGGATGGGAGCTGCATATCCTGTCACTTCCAACATTGGCTGCAAGTTTCCCCACACTGGGCAGTGATCTAACACAGTCTTACCGAACAATGCATCAGCCTGGGTTTACATATGAATGAACCAGTGCGGTCTGCACAGCTCCCCACGCTGTACATTTAGCCCAGGATTATAGATCAAGCATTGGTGAGGGCTGCACAGAGTTCCATTCTGGACATTGCTGGGTTGTATTCTGCAGTACGCTCGCCATATCTACACAGTGCTCCATCCTGAAAGTATAATGGACGGGCAGGTTATGTGAGTTGGATTGCGAATGTGAGGGAACTAAACATTTGGCTAACCCTTGATTTTATGTTTTCATTCTTGTTATTGGACCCTTCAAATACTGACTCATCCGGTTAGATCCGAACATCTGGATGAGTCATGGTGACTGTTGTTGCAGCATCTGAGTCTGTAACATGACCAACAAATGGAGCAGAGGCTGCAGAGAGGACAGTCTCCGGAAAATGGAATGAGGGAATCACAATCAGATCAGCCGTGGTCTTTTTGAATGTTGGGGCAGGATTGTGTGGACCACGAATGCAACTTATTCATATATTTGCGTTTGTTCCAAGCAAACTCCCCTTCTTTCCCAGGGTCCCATACAGGTAGGGACTTAGTCCCCTCCTCCTGTTCCTGCGTAACAGGATCTTCGGGCCTCACTAGCCTCCAGATTTCCCTGTGTCCCAGTTTCGAGCAGTTGAATGACCGCCTCCTGTTCCTCTGTCCCAGTCTCGAGCAGTTCAGTGACTGCCTCCTGTTCCTGTGTCCCAGTCTCAAGCAGTTGAATGACTCCCTCCTGATCTTGTGTCCCAGTCTCGAGCAGTTGAATAACTCCCTCCTGATCTTGTGTCCCAGTCTCGAGCAGTTGAGTGACTCCCTCCTGTCCCTGTGTCCAAGTCTCGAGCAGTTGAATGACTCCCTCCTGTTCCTGTGTCCCAGTCACGAGCAGTTGAGTGACTCCCTCCTGTCCCTGTGTCCCAGTCTTGAGCAGTTGAGTGACTCCCTCCTGTTCCTGTGTCCCAGTCTCGAGCAGTTGAATAACTCCCTCCTGTCCCTGTGTCCCAGTCTTGAGCAGTTGAGTGACTCCCTCCTGTTCCTGTGTCCCAGTCTCGAGCAGTTGAATAACTCCCTCCTGTCCCTGTGTCCCAGTCACGAGCAGTTGAGTGACTCCCTCCTGTTCCTGTGTCCCAGTCTCGAGCAGTTGAGTGACTCCCTCCTGTCCCTGTGTCCCAGTCACGAGCAGTTGAGTGACTCCCTCCTGTCCCTGTGTCCCAGTCTCGAGCAGTTGAGTGACTCCCTCCTGTCCCTGTGTCCCAGTCTCGAGCATGTTCAGTGACTCCCTCCTGTTCCTGTGTCCCAGTCTCGAGCGGTTGAGTGACTCCCTCCTGTCCCTGTGTCCCAGTCTCGAGCAGTTGAGTGACTCCCTCCTGTTCCTGTGTCCCAGTCTCGAGCGGTTGAGTGACTCCCTCCTGTTCCTGTGTCCCAGTCTCGAGCAGTTGAGTAACTCGCTCCTGTTCCTGTGTCCCAGTCTCGAGCAGTTGAGTGACTCCCTCCTGTCCCTGTGTCCCAGTCTCGAGCAGTTGAGTGACTGTCTCCTGTCCCTGTGTCCCAGTCTCGAGCAGTTGAGTGACTGTCTCCTGTCCCTGTGTCCCAGTCTCGAGCAGTTGAGTGACTCCCTCCTGATCCTGTGTCTCAGTCTCGAGCAGTTGAATAACTCCCTCCTGTCCCTGTGTCCCAGTCTCGAGCAGTTGAGTGACTCCCTCCTGTTCCTGTGTCCCAGTCTCAAGCAGTTGAGTGACTCCCTCCTGTTCCTGTGTCCCAGTCTCGAGCAGTTGAGTGACTCCCTCCTGTCCCTGTGTCCCAGTCTCGAGCAGTTGAGTGACTCCCTCCTGTTCCTGTGTCCCAGTCTCGAGCAGTTGAATGACTCCCTCATGTTCCTGTGTCCCAGTCTCGAGCAATTGAGTGACTCCCTCCTGTCCCTGTGTCCCAGTCTCGAGCAGTTGAATAACTCCCTCCTGTCCCTGTGTCCCAGTCTTCAGCAGTTGAGTGACTCCCTCCTGTTCCTGTGTCCCAGTCTCGAGCAGTTGAGTGACTCCCTCCTGTTCCTGTGTCCCAGTCTCGAGCAGTTGAGTGACTCCCTCCTGTTCCTGTGTCCCAGTCTCGAGCAGTTGAGTGACTCCCTCCTGTTTCTGTGTCCCAGTCTCGAGCAGTTGAGTGACTCCCTCCTGTCCCTGTGTCCCAGTCTCGAGCAGTTGAGTGACTCCCTCCTGTCCGTGTGTCCCAGTCTCGAGCAGTTGAGTAACTCCCTCCTGTCCCTGTGTCCCAGTCTCGAGCAGTTGAGTGACTCCTTCCTGTCCCTGTGTCCCAGTCTCGAGCAGTTGAGTGACTCCCTTCTGTTCCTGTGTCCCAGTCTCGAGCAATTGAGTGACTCCCTCCTGTCCCTGTGTCCCAGTCTCGAGCAGTTGAATAACTCCCTCCTGTCCCTGTGTCCCAGTCTTCAGCAGTTGAGTGATTCCCTCCTGTCCCTGTGTCCCAGTCTCGAGCAGTTGAGTGACTCCCTCCTGTTCTTGTGTCCCAGTTTCGAGCAGTTGAGTGACTCCCTCCTGTTCCTGTGTCCCAGTTTCGAGCAGTTGAGTGACTCCCTCCTGTTCCTGTGTCCCAGTCTCGAGCAGTTGAGTGACTCCCTCCTGTTCCTGTGTCCCAGTCTCGAGCAGTTGAGTAACTCCCTCCTGTTCCTGTGTCCCAGTCACGAGCAGTTGAGTAACTCCCTCCTGTTCCTGTGTCCCAGTCACGAGCAGTTGAGTGACTCCCTCCTGTCCCTGTGTCCCAGTCACGAGCAGTTGAGTAACTCGCTCCTGTTCCTGTGTCCCAGTCTTGAGCAGTTGAGTGACTCCCTCCTGTTCCTGTGAACCAGTTTCGAGCAGTTGAGTAACTCGCTCCTGTCCCTGTGTCCCAGTTTCGAGCAGTTGAGTGACTCCCTCCTGTTTCTGTGTCCCAGTCTCGAGCAGTTGAGTGACTCCCTCCTGTTCCTATGTCCCAGTCACGAGCAGTTGAGTGATTCCCTCCTGTCCCTGTGTCCCAGTCTCGAGCAGTTGAGTAACTCCCTCCTGTCCCTGTGTCCCAGTCTCGAGCAGTTGAGTGACTCCCTCCTGTCCCTGTGTCCCAGTCTCGAGCAGTTGAGTAACTCCCTCCTGTCCCTGTGTCCCAGTCTCGAGCAGTTGAGTGACTGCCCCCTAATCGAAGTTTTGTGAAAGTAGATGTCCTCCTCCTGTTCCTGAGTAACAGGCTCCAGTAGCTCTGTGCTCACCTGCTGCTCCTGTGGAATGGAGGTGAGGGACTGAATGGCCTCTTCACATTCTTTACAGCTTTTCTTGACTAAAGGCCTTTCTCCTGTTTCTGTAAAACACCATCAAAATATGAATGATTTGTTTTTGTATTTTACTGTCAGTAATTGAGCAAACCAGCTGACTGACAGAATTCAGTAGCTGAATAGCATCCTCCTGTTCCCGTGTTAAACTGTCAAGAGTCAATAGACTCTCAGAGATGTATAGCATGGAAAAAGATCCTTCGGTCTGGTTATCTATACCAACCAAATATCCTAAATTAATCTCGTCTCCCTTGCCAGCACTTGGCCCATCTCGCTCTAAACACTTCCCATGCATGTATCCATCCAAATGCCTTTTAGAAGGTGTAACTGTACCTGCCCCCACCACCTCTTTTGTCTGTTCAATCCATACACGCAGCAGTCTCTGTGTGAAAATGTTGTCCCTCATTTCCCTTTTTAAATCTTCCTCCTCTCACCTTAAGCCTTCATATTCCTTATTTGGAATTGTCTCTCCTGGGAACATACATTGACTGTTTACTTTTTCTATGCCCCTCCTGATCTTATAAATTTCTTTAAGGTCCACCTTCAGCCTCAACACTTGAAAATAGCCCCAGCCTATTCAATCTCTCCCTGTAACTCCAACCCTCCAACACCTGCAACATTCTTTTAAATCTCTTCTGCACCCTTTCAAGTTTGACAACGTCTTTCTGACAGCAGGTTGACCAGAATTAAAGGCAATATTACAAAAGTGGCCAAACCAATGTTCTGCACAGATGCAACATGTCATGCAAACGCATAGACTCAAAGCACACATCAATAAAGGGAAGATCACTGATGCCTTCTTCACTGCACTGCCGTCCTGCGACGGCAATTTCAAGGAACGGAGAACCTGCACCACAAGGTGCCTCACAGGGCAGCGATCGGGGTTTAATTCCATCCTTGAATGACTGGCTGTGTGGAATTTGCACATTCTACCCGTGTCTGTGTAAGTTTCCTCCGGATGCTATGTTTCCCTCCGACAGTATAATGATATACAGGTAAGGGTAGGTTGGCCATCCTAAATTGTGCATAGTACCCTTGGATGTGATGGCAAGTTGCATTAGCCATGGGAAATGCAGGCTGAGAGGGATAGGGTAGGGGTTTGTCCAGGGGGATACTGTTTAGAGGGACAGTGTGGCCTTGATGGGCCGAAGGTCCTGTTTCCGAACTGTAGGGATTCTATAATTTCTATGGAGTTCTCCTTGATTGGCAATTTTCGACAGGATCCTACCTAAATGCCTGGCCCTGATTTTTCTTGCCAAAATGCAACACCTCACATTTATCTAAAATAAACTCCATCTGCCACTCCTCAGCTCACCTAATTAAGTTCCCATTATATTCTGAGAGATCAGTCCTCACTGTCGACTACACCACCAAATTTGGTATTATCTACAAACTTACTGACCATACTTCATATACTCAAATGCAAATGATTTGTATCAGTGACAAAAGGCAGTGGACCCACTATTGATCTTTGCGACCAACGCCACTGTTCACAGATCTCCAAGTTTAATGAACAAATGCCCAACTGTCACACCCTGTCTCCGATATTCAAGTAAAGTTTGGACCGAAATGGCGAGTCAGTGAGACGTGATCTCCAATGTACAAAGCCCTCTTCTGTCCTTGTCTTTCCAAATGCTTATATATCGTTACCCTCAAAATCCCCTCCAACAATTTAGTCACCATTGACGTCAAGCTCACCAATCTATAGTTACCTGGGCTTTCCTTAATTTCTGAAACAATGACACTATGTTAGCAACCCTCCAGTCATTTGCCACCTCACCTGTGGAACTCAATGTTACAGATATATCAGCAAAAGGCTGAGCAATTTCTTTCCTAGTTTCCCACAATATTCTGGGATACAACTGATCAGGTCCCAGGGATTAGTTCACCTTTATATGTTTTAAAATGTCCAACATCTCCTTGTAATATAGATACTTTTCAAGATATCACTATGTATTTCTTCATTCTCTCGCTCTTGTAAACTCTTCTACATTAAATACTAGGAAAAATACTTGTTTAGTATCCTTTCCATCTCCTTTGGTTCCACACATACGTAGTCTTACTGATCTTTAAGGTGCCCTATTCTCTCCCTAGTTAATATTTTGCAATTAAAGGATGTGTAGAGTTGCTTCAATGCCTCGGTAACCCTATTTCTAAAGCCATATCATGTCCACATTTTTCTGGCCCAATTTCCCCATTGACTATACACTTATTGCCCTTATACTCCTCTCGGGATTCACTTAATCTCAGCTCTGTTTACCTGACATATGCCTCCTTGCTAACCTTGACCAGAGCATCAATATATCTAGCCATCCAGCACTCCCTGCACCCACCAACCTTGCCCATCTCACTAATTGGAACACTTTGTCTCTGGACTCTCTGAAACCAAGTTTTGATGGCCTTGCATTTTCCAACCATCCCTTTACCTGTGAATAGGGTATTCCAATCGACCTTTTACAGGGCTCGCCTAACACTTTCAAAATTGGCCTTATTCAAAGTTAGAACTTTAATGTTGACATCAGGTCTTTCCTATTCCACACATAGTTTAAAACTAATATTTATGTGTAACAGACTTGAATGCTAAATAAACACTTCCTGCCTCTCTGTAACAGGCTCGAGAGGCTGAATGACCTCCTCTTGTCCCTCTGAAATAGACTCAAGAGACTTCATGGCCTCCTCCTGTCCCTGTGTAACAGATCCGAGACATTAAATGAGACAACAGCCTGTGGATTATGGTCAGCCGTTAAACTGTATCTAATGGAGGTCGATCCCTTCCCAGTTACAGAAACACAAACAACACTATTTACTCCAGGTGCCCTCTCAGGAACACTTCATACAGCTGCAACGAAACATCTCTTTGTTTTGAATGATTCTTTCGGCAAAATGTGCCAATATTCCAGCTTTCCACCTTTTTAAGTAGCAACAGGCTAATATGGACTGAATGGCCTTCTCTTATCCCTTTGTAAGCGTCCCATAGGGACAGAATTGCTTCGGCCTGTTCCTGAGCAGAAGTCTCAATGCTCTGTCTCAAGGTTATGAAAGGATTTGATAACAGGGCATCAAAACCAGGAGTGGCCACACACAGGTCAATAAGTACCGTAATTTGTTAACTTTCCATCCCATCCTTGGCCAATATCTGCAGCTGAGGCAGACAAGTCACAACTGTGGGAGATCCCTTTGACCATGAGCTGATTCTTGACACCATACCCTGAACATTTCTAACTTGAACTACTCAAGTATCGAGAAACTTGCCCACCCGATTTTTTTTTATGTAGCCGATCTGTTATTTTATAACTGCTTCCTTTCATAAACAGAGTGGAACATATAGACCCCTGCAGTGTCCTGTTAATCCTCTCATATCCAATTTAATAAAAAGATTTAAAAGATTTAAAGATTTATGATCCATTCCTCAGCAACCCTCATCCATTCCATCCAAAACCAGTAAATGAAAAGTGATGTTTTGAACAGGTTAACTGAGCCTATTTGTTCAGTGACTGCGATTAATGCCAGTCTCCATGGATTCTAATTATCCCAGTGGAGGGTTTCCATCTTTTAATGATAAATGGGCTCCTTTCAATGTGTCATCTCATAACATGAGCGGGAGCATCACCGACAGCACTGACAGGGATCAGCAGATCCAGAGAGAAGGGGAGGAGAGATCAGAATCTGAGAACATTAGACTGGAATGTTCCACCAATGGATCAGAATCAGAGAACATTAGACAGGAATATTCCAGCAATATACAGGAGCTTATCCGATTATGTTTGGTATCTTTCTGCATTTTATTGGTTGTCATTATCATCGCAGATCCATTACGCTCTTCTCATTATTCAATATTTTTATTATCCCTTCCTGGCTATCGTTGGTGTTCCTGGTGAGTGTCACTGTCCAGATTTTGTTTTCTATAAACCAGTTATGACTGTATTATTGTTATTTCATATAGTCTACACATCTTGTCACTATTATTGTTCCTGTTGAATCTCTCAATCCAGATATTCACTCTACAGACCACTACTAACTACATTAATGAACGTGTTCAATTACTGCCTCCCTCTCTGCTCTGACAGTGTTACTCACCGGTCTCTATGTTGACCTATTCAGTTTCAGGGGAGAACCACAATGCATTGCAACATTGCCTTTGCTGTTAAGAGCATGGAGGTCACTGTCTACTGTTCTGTTTACAAACTCCACTTCCTTCCACTGTTTCCATCCCATCCCTGGCCAATATCTGCAGCTGAAGCAGACAAGTCACAACTGTGGGAGATCCCTTTGACTATGAGCTGATTCTTGACACCATACCCTGAACATTTCTAACTTGAAATGCTCACCACTCCAGAATATATCTCACTGGTTAATTCCATCCGTTGTTCAACCTTGAGCTATGAAGTCAATAATCTTAATGAAGCCAATAATCTGCTGCTGACGCTCCCGGCTTCAAACCTGCCGAAGCAAATCTGATTCGACCTCACACCAAACTCCCATCCATCTGTCATTCATGTGCACGCAGATGTATATTGCTGTTGTGTCTGGCAATGCCTTTATTTTAACATTCTCAAACACTTTATATCATCTATCCATGAAACTTCCCTCGTTCTCTCTGTTGATTAATAAAAAGCCTGCCAGTTGTTCATATTTAAAATAGTTTCCTCCATGTGTGTTCCTTCTCAAATAACGAGTTTCGCATTCAACTACACACACACACACCAAACCTTCTCATTGCAGGCAGTAATCTGATGCGAGGATAGTTAGCATATGATAGTAAAGTTTGCAATATTCTCATGCTGGGCAGATAGTGTAGTTTACTGAGCAACACACTAACATGGTCTGCACAGCTCTCCATGCTGGGCTGTCATCTTGTCCCAATTTATGTTTGTTTGTGGTGTTCGGTGAAGCAGATTCAGAATTTGATGTAACAAACCATTTCAGCTGATCTGACAATGCCTTCATTCAATGTTCTCATTATTGTCATTTTACTCAGGAATATCTCACTTCCTCAGTTAGTCCCACTGCCCTGGCTTTTTCCACATATTTCCACAACATATTTTCAGTTCATTAACTGTGTGTTTCTGTCTTTAATGTGAATCTCTCTGTCCCTCTGTATCTTTCCCTGGCCTTTGGTTTTGTCTCCCTAGTGTATCGAGTGCTGGCATTGTGTAGCTCAGAAATAATGAAATGGCGTGTGTCAGGCTGTTGTTCACTTCCTGGTATGTCCCATGTGATGGTCCATGGACAGGCGTGTTTCAGAAGTTATGAGACACATCCTTGTAACTTGGTCTGTACCTGTGGCTGTCCCTCTCAGGTGACCTTGCGATAAGTAAGACGAGGAAGCCCACTGAGTGAAGGACCAGGCATCTGAATTGCCTGACAATGCTGTTACTTTTTAAATAAAACGTTTGTTTCTCTTTTTTTTTAGTAAGAGGCCATAAAGGCTAAACTGCCGACTGAAAACAGCTCAAGTAAATAACTTACGGGACTTTTAGGGTTTTTAATAAATAGTCGTAACAATGGCCAACTCGCACAGACCAGGCTTTCTAGTTTGTTTATTCTTGTAACTGTAACAATCAGCGGGTGCTTGGGGACCCAAAGGGGTGAAAGTTTTAGTAAATTATCCCGAGCTGCTACTCTCTCTAAAGCCTCACTTGATGGTGTTTCCTCCTGCATTGGAGAACTGTATGCAAGAATGCATGTCTGAATGTTCCTTTTTGGCAAGGGGTACGTTTAGGTGATGTTAATAGATTGAACAGTTCATTTGTAGAACGTACTGTATCCATTATTCGGTTAAGTTTTCCAATAGTTAAGTTATTCTAAATTCCTCTTCATTTTGTATGGATTTTCATTAGAGGATAGTGAGGTAGAGCAACCCTATGGTAGCCAAAGGCCTGATCAGGATTTGTTTAAATACATCCAGGCATTATCTAAATTTGATGAGAATGATGGCGGAGCCTTTTTAATTTCATTTCAGAAAGTGGCTAAACAAGTGCAGTGGCCAGAGAACATGTGGATTTAGTTTATCCAAATAAAGCTGATAGGTATTTGCATCCCTGTCGGAGGAGGTGAAGAAAGCCATCTGAAGTGCATATGAGCTTGTGCCCGAAGCCGACAATGTTTCAGGAATCTAAAATAGCATCCCGGGTTAAACGCACGTTGTGTTTGAAAGAATCAAACAAAGTAATTTTGAAAGGTGGGGAAGGTTATTAAAAACAGAGCAAATCTATGACCCTCTTAGAGAGATTCTGATTTTGGAGAATTTCCACAATTCACTTCCTGCGGTTGTGAGAACTCGTGTGGAAGGGCAGAGAGTTACAATGGCAAGGTTAGAAACTGAAATGGCTGATGATGATTGAGTTCAGAAATCAAAGTTTGGTTTCTGTGAGGGATTGAGAAGAATGTGCAAGATTTTCAAAAAATGTATCCCTGTGAGAGTAAGGTTTATTGGCATAGGACAGGAGTAGCAGGCGAAGCGGTTACAGCATTAAGTGGTACAGAAGGATGTAATATTTTTATGCTGAGACATGAGGAGCTATGTCATTCCGAGGGAGTATTGGAGAGATGTGAAGTGCTCCATTATGTAACGTGTGGTCAGAGTGTCCAGTGGAAACATCAACAGATTTATTCCACAATGAGGAAGGAGGCCTTGAGCTTGATGTTGGTGTTACAACATTTCAGCATTTACATTGCGAATAACATACATGAGAAAAATCTTTATCACTGATCGTGACCCCTTAAAGTTTGTGGAGAAGTTTAGGGAGAAAAATACCAGTCTGTTTTTATTGACCTTATTCTTGCTGCCATTCAGTTTGAAATTATAAAGTTGACAGGGCGAGAAAAAGTAAGTTTTGACACGTTGTGGAGACTTGGATGAAGGAAGACAAAAGGCATTCTGTGGCAGAAGTAAAATGACTGAAATCGAATCGAGTTGTGAACATTTGTATGCTCAGAGTCAATGTAATATATATGCATTTCAGTCTACTAATAGAGGAAGATTAGGAGGTCTAAAATGAATCCATTTTTGTATATTAATGGATCATGTTATTAAAGGTGGAGTTGTGGGAATACTATCACTGTAAAAAGGTTATTTTCTCTTGGGTTTTTTTAAGAGACGTTTTAAAGGCAGAGGTGCAGAACTGTGTCTGAAAACAGTTGAAATAAATAGCTGAGGAAGCATTTCGGTTTTCTTAAAACGGTGGTAACAATGGAAGGGCAGCGGCCAGCTCTCCCAGACCAGGTTTCCTCGTTTTGTTTTTAGCTGCAGCATTCAGAAGCTGTTCGGGTCCCAGAAGCGTTGGGAGTTTCAATACATGATCCCCAGCTGTTTTTCTCTCTGAGATCTCTGTTGATGTTGATTTCTCCTGGATCACAAAACTGCATGTAAGGATCTCTACTTGAATATATCTTTCTGTCAAGCAGTGTATACCAAGAAGGTACGGTTTCTATTGTTTGTGTAAGTGTTCCAACATATAAGCCATCCTGAAATGTTCTTTTCTTTGATTGTATTTTAACTAAATCATTTAAATAGATTATACCTTGCTTAATGTCGAGTGGCTTAACCAGTCACAACATATCTGGAAAGCACACTTCCCATCTATATTCAAAATAAGGAAAGGTTTGGGTCTATGCGGCCTTCTTAAAATATTTTGCAGGAATCTGGTCTGGTCCACAACACTTATAGACGAGGGGTTTCCTCTGACTCCTGTTAATGAAAAGTTAGTGCAGCAGCTGGGGATGGTTTGCTGGAGGTTGTGCTGTGAGCTGCCTCAAACATTCAGGGAGACCTTAGGATTTGGTAACCCAACTCGGGATGGAGCCTGGGGACGGTAGTTACAGCATCTGGGTCTGTAACGTGAACAACAAATGGATCAGAGGCTGCAGAGAGGGGGAGATCTGAAACCATGCAGTGAGTGTGTGTGGGGAAAGGGATCTGCTGTGTCCACCCCGGATTTTCCAGGAACAGCTTCCCAAGCTCCACTTGACGCAGGAGCAGAGTGTGTGGGGACCCTGACTGAACAAGGAGCTGGTCACAGAGTGGTGTCACCTTCTTTAACACGTCCTACAGCTTCACACCAGGGGGAGGATGGTGCTGTCAGTGGCTGTTCAGGTCACAGTTTCATTCAGCTTCTATGTTCTGGAACTTTTCAAACAGGACTGGGTGATATATCCATCATCTCCCAGTATGTTGCCATCAAAATAACCATTCAGTGATGGAGGATATATATGGTGGATGAGGTAAATACATTGTTTCTCACTCAGCAGAGAGCTGCCGGGTGTATCCAGTATAGTGGGATTCCCGATGGTGTACATGGCATCTGCAGAGTAGCCGTGTCAATGGGGAAAGAGGTAGAGGAACTGAAGGAGCAATCTCTGTATTAATCTTGCAGCGTGTCCATCACAGTACATCATGTTGGTGAATATCCCTGTCCTCACTGCAGCCACAGCCTCTTCATTCACAAGCAGGCAGTCATTCCCATCGTCTTCAGATCTCCATGTAGAAAGGAATGAATGTATCTTGGATAAAGGCCATCCCCTTGATACACGTTTGATAACAGCATCCCCCATCACCAACCAAACACTTCAAAACATTCCATGTGTACAGAGAGCAATGGGGGCACTTGGAGCATCAAGGAGCAGACGATCAGGGATGGAGCAAAACCTCCCATGTCTGAACGGGTCTGAGTGAACCCCCCAGTACACAGTATCATTATTCCCTGTAATCCCTCTCCATTTCAGTAACATACTGCCTTCCATTATTCCTGTAAATGAAATGACAGATTATATCATGTTATATTGCAGCTGCCAAATTATTCTCCATTGCCTTTACCTCTCTGTATCTATCTGTAGACCCTCCACCCTCTCTTGATAAATTAATCTCTTGCTTATCACAGCAACATGACCAAACTCAGCATCTGTATATCTGTTCCACCCTCCTGATTATTGATATAGATTGTAAATAGTGGAGGACCCAGCACTGGTCACTGTGTGACTCCACTGGTGACGTTCTGTCAAACTGATTTAGACTTATTTATCCGGAGTACCTGCTTCCTGTTTGATACATAATCCTCCCCCATTAATGTGTAACACAGTCGTAAAGCTGAATATGAACAAGGAGCATCAGTCAGGAATCCAACCCTTCGAACCTGCTCCGCCATTGAATACAATCATGGCTGATGTCATCGCGGCCTCTGTTCGACATCCCTGCTATCTCTCGATCCTCAAACTGTATTCACTTATTGTAGATTGCGCCACATCAAAACATATCCACTCCACAGCTACACTTTCAATTACGTTTAGCATTTTACAGACCTCAATGAGCTCTCCTTTCATTCTTATAAACTCGAGAGTATAGGCCTAAACTGCTCAATTTCTCTTCATAAGACAAACACTTCAAATATGGAATTAATCTATTGAAGCTCTTCTGAATTGCCTCCAATGGAAATACCTCATTCTGCAGGACACCCAAACTGTACTCCAGTTGCAGCCTCACTAACGCCTTGCATAGCTACAGCAACCTTTCTACTCTATCCTTTTACAAATAAACAATGAAGTTATGCTTGCATTTCTCAGTATTTGAAGTACTCGCAAGTAAGTTTTCTGTGATATGCAAGCAGGCACCCAGATCCCTCTGCTCTTAAGCACTTTGAAGTTTCTCTCCATTTAGATAATAATTTGCCTTTTCATTGGGCTGGCCAGCTTGAATAACCCCATATTTATCCACTTTAATTTTCATTGCCAAATGTTTGCCCATTCACCCAATCTATATACATTGTTTTTAAATCTCTTGCATCATCATTCCGAATTAATTTCCCACTAATGTTAGTGTCATCTGAAAATGTAGCTATAGTATTTTCTATCCCGTCAAACGAGTAATAATGTCGATCCCAAATAGTTGAAGCATGAGAACTGAAATCTATGGCACCCAACAAATTGCATTTTCAAATAGAAATTGACACAGTTTATTCATCTGCCTGCATTTTGTTGGTTAACCAATCCTCTATCCAAGCCAATAAATTATCATGACAAGCAACATGAATTCGACTGGGACAACACTAGCATTATAGAGCAAGCCAAACAGAGAACAGCCAGGGAATTCCTAGAGGCATGGCACTCATCCACAGACTCTATCAACAAACACATCGACCTGGACCCAATATACCGGCCACTACAGTGGACAGCTCGAAGTGACAACCGGAAGTGGCAGAGACAGGCCACTATAAATGCCGGAGGAAACATCCCAGAAGCGCTTCCCAGGAGGCTCCCAAGCACTGAGGATGTCACCTAGACAGGGGACGAAACGTTTGCAAAACAAATTCCCAGCTCGGAGAACCACAACAACCCAACTGAATGCTAATGCTGGGAAAAATGGATTTCATGAGCATGTGTTAGATGGTGGCATGAACATTTTGTCGAGCACTGAGCTAGAGATCAGGTTTTTTAGAAATTGATGTTGGATGATCAGAAAAGCTAATTGAAAACTTTGCTGGAAAGGGCCTTTTGGGAACAGTGACCACAATGCATTGTTTTTCTTTTATGCTGTTTGAGTACACGGTAGTTTTTGGTTTATTTGAAGTAACTGTTATAAAGCTGAATCATGCAAGTCCTGAAGGTGTGAGGAGAAAGTGGGCACTGCAGCTGCTGGAGATCAGTGGTGCTGGAAAAGCACAGTCAGGCAGCGTACTAGGAGCAGGAGCATTGACGTTTCGGGCACAACCCTTTATCAGGAATGAGGCTTCTGGGTCAAGGGAGCTGAGGGATAAATGAGAAGGGGATGTGGCAGGAGGGAGGGAGCTAGGAATGCGATAGGTAGATGAAGGTGGGGTTGAAAGTGATAGGTGATGAAGGGAGACAGAACGCCTCATCTACTGCATCCTTTAAACTCAGTGTGGTCTTCTCTACATTAGCGAGACACGCGTGGATCATTTCAGAGAACATCGCTGGAACAGCCACATTGACCAACTCCACCACCTTGTGGTTAAACACTTTAACTCTCCTTTCCACTCTGCCAAGGGAATGAGAGTCCTGGGCCTCCTCCATCACCAAAACCTAACCACCCGAAGCATGGATGAAGAAAGGTTCCTCTTCTACCTCGGGACCCTTCAACCACAGGTGATTAATGTAGATTTCACCAGTTTCCCCATTTACCCTAACTCCACCTTATCCCAGTCCAATATTCCAACTCAGCACACTCCCCCATTTGAACGTTCCTCTGTGTTCATCTTCCTTCCCATCAATCTGGTCCACCTTCTTCTCCGACCTAATCCTTTCAGCCTCACCTTTAACTACCTATCAGGTCAAAGGAAGCAGCTTAGAAAAATGCCAAGTGTTGTAGTAAGCCAGTGGATTCGGAGAAATGTAGGACTCAGCAACGGATGACCAAGAAACTGAGAAGGAAATCAAAAAGAGAAACAGAATGCAAGCAAACGAAAACCATAAAGACCGCTAAAGAAAAACATAAAGACTGCTAAAAAAAACATAAAGACTGCTAAAAAAAAGTGCATCAGTGTATGAAACAAAAGTATAAACAACGTCAAATGTGGAACAGTAGGTGTGCAGACAGATAAATTTATTGAATAGAACAGAGAAATCACAGTGGAAAGAAACATTTTCTTTGGGTTTATCTTCAAGGCAGAATATCAAGAAATTCTCCCAGAAATAACAAGTGACCATGGGGTGTATGTAAGTAAAGTCGAAGATCATTCTTATCAGTGTTGAGGTTATCATTTAAAAGAAAGCTGGATTGAGTATTTGTAAATCTGACAGATCAGAAGTACTTCATACAAGAATTTCAGAGGAAGCAGCAATAGACGTATTGATTACATCTCAGATTTTCATGTTATTTTCCAATACATTCCGGAAAGCTATTTAGCCAATCTGGATATGGCAAAAGTTATAAATATTATCCAACTGTTTAACAAAGGATGAAGATGGAGAGTGGTGAACTACAGATCAGTTAACTTGTAATCTGCGGTCGGGTGTCTCTGGGCTGAATTACAAAGAACTTGTTACTGGATATATAGAAGGTAATGAGAAATCTGGGGAGGATGATAATGCATCGATGAAACAAAAACCATACGTGGCAAACATTTTTTTGTAATGGTTTGAAGATGATTCTTGTGGACGTAGGCAACAACGAGCTAATGGATAACGTATCGTTGGATATTCAGGAGGATCTTTTTTTTAAGAACGCTCCCACTATCATCAGAAGAAAAGTTAAACTGAAAGGAATTGGGAAGAACGCATGCAAATAGGAAACGAAAAATTAGGTTTGCATTCATGTGTATGTAATTGCAATATAGAAGATGTCGTGCACCAGCTGCATAGAGTGTTGCTGAGACTAAATTTAGAGTATTGTGTACTGCTTGGAGTCCCAACCTAAGATAGAATACACTGACTACAGAGGAACTGCAAAAGGTATTCTCCAGATTAATCCATAAAATGGCAAGATTGTCTGATGGGGGACATTCAGCCTGTGATCTCGAATTTCAAAAGATGAGAGGTGATTGTAAAGAAACTTAGAAACTTAGGAATATAGAGGGGACTGAATAACAGACAGACATGGAGAAGTGCAAGCAGGCGAGATTGGGGGAATCCCACGGTATTCTACACGTACAAGTAGAACAGAATAATAAGCAAGCAGTTAGTGTCCATTAGAAACCAAAGGGGCAATCAGTGCGTCAACCCGGAGAACATTGATAGATTGTTATATGTAAACATCACAGCTGTTTTACTTGGGAGAAGGAGGATGCAGGTACAGAATTCGAGAAGATGGACTGGAAAGCTCTTGAAGCGATTGATGTAAAATACGAGCAGGAGTTTGAGTTTTTGTCTGGTATAAAATTGGACCAATCCGCAGATCTGGATACTGTTGGAATCAAGGGAGGAAATTTTAATTGGAATCTGACCATAGTGGAGGTACCAGAGGACTTGAGAACAGCTAATATGATTCCATTTCACAGTAATGGTGGTAGAGAT